>NC_081179.1:5766811-5841811 GCF_012432095.1 Onychostoma macrolepis
ACCTCAGGTCATGTTCTATTCACATGGCTGAATTACGGCTGGGAATACATTCGCCCATTTAGAAAAATCCATCTTTTACTGTTGTTTTAGTGAGATTGGTCATCTCTGGTGTTTTCTCATGATTCGGGTGTTTTTATAATGCGTTTCAGATCACGCCGAGATTCGGTCCACTGAAAGGAGGAATAGCTGTCACTATTAAGGGCACGAACCTGGGCATTCAGAAGGACGACATTAAGAACATCACAGTGGCTGGAGTGCCGTGCAAACACCTGCAGGAACGATACTCCGTCTCCACCAGGTAACATCCACAAAAGAGTCAAAAAAAGGTCTGTGACTAAATAAATGGATATCATTTTTTCAACAAGTGCTCAGGAAATTGAGATGCTTAAACTTATTTTATAAACTTACAATTTGATATTGTTTGTCAGTCTCACAAGACAAATAAATAGCCAATTTTATTTGCTCTATTTACAGAAAATACAGTTTAAAACCGTGATTTGTCATGTTATAGGGGTAAAAATTAACAACAAATGTCAACAAACCTCAAAATGAAAAGACTATTATATATATATATATAAAATATAAACATACATAATATAAAAGATTAAAATAATTACTCTATATATATAGAGAGAGAGATTAATAAATTACAGAGATTAGCTTGTCTGGCTTGATTTATACTTGTTGATTTTATATAATATAATATAAAATTGAATTTAATAATAATATAAAAAAAAATATATATATATATATATTTATTATTATTATTATTTTTTTTTTTTTTTTTTAATAAAACTTCCTTTAAAAATCCTAGAAAAACTCGGGTAACAGGGTTGAATGTTTGATCTTGATGAATGTGGTCCATGTTAATAATATGAATTTTTTTAATATAAATTTGCAAATGTAGTAATTTACAATTTTATTCATATTATTTATATAAAGGCAATAAATTAATGTTAATATTTTATTTCTGTTACTCACACACACATACATATTAAAATTATTTGTAAAACAAAATATATAATGCAATTAAATTAATAATTTGCTTTATGAATGTCTAAATGTATTAATTTACCATTTTTATTTACAAAAAATGAATTATTGACTTAATTATTTCTAAATAAGTACGTAATAAAATATGAATAAAATGTGCCTTTACATGTGAATAAAATTATAAATTACTACTACATTTACATATACATATTTTAAAATAAAATTTCCTTAAAAATCCTAGAAAAAAAACTTCTAAATTATTATGAACTGAATTTCAGATGTTGTCAAAATTATGAGATTGTATCATTTTAATTGTTAAAGTATGTCTGACTTCTGAGGTGGGACAGGACAAAATCACTATTTTAAGGAGGGATACAGACATTTGATTTGTTTAAAATGAGTTTTATATCATGTAATAATTCAACAGTCATATCTAATTTAAACAAAAAACATGGGAGGTGTGCCTCTACTGCTTTTAAAAATGCTGTGTTACTCCAAAGTCTACAGTACTTTTTTTATGCTTCACGTTAGCATTTGCACATTTGTGTGTTATACAGGAAGAACTAAACAAGTTTGGTTACTGCAGTACATCCCAGAATTTTTCATGAACTCTCTCACAAAGTGTGTTCGGTGCTGAACGAGAGCTCTTATAAAATGAAATCCCTGCAGATCTCTGTGGTACCAAATGGCCTGATTTCCAACGAACGTCCTGTTTGAGAAATCTGGTTCATTCAAAGCTTAATTAAAAAATAATTACCCAGAATTCAAACATGTAAAAAAAAAAAAAATGCCTCCAAGCACGATCCAAATAATGTCTTTCGGAATCTGCTCAAGGCGTCGTATTGTGCTTGAAATATTAAGCTCGCACGAGTTTGTCTTTGCGTTTCCTCTTGTAGAACAACGTTAGATTTGTAGACGTTTGAAATCCGGAGCATGTTGTGTGGATTTGGAGCTTTTCTCACAAGCAATGTCAGGCTTGGCTGAGTCAGTGATTCTACATCAGGGTTTATCAGCTCTGTTGTGAGCGTTCAGCCTGACTGAGTGTTTGTCTGGCCGCTAACAAGTTTGAAAAGGATCTTTCACAGGAGACTTTGGCTTCAGAATGGTAAATAAGCTGGTGGAGAGATCTCTGTCAGAAGAGTCTGTCTGGGGAGGTTGACGTCCAGGTTTTTCGGAGTTAGTACATTTCAGACGTAATGAATCTGGAATCTGTGGGATCGGTGTTAATTAATAGCATCTGTTCAGCACTGATGTTTTGGGTGTTTGGGTGGGAAAAGTTGTTCCGGCGCTAATGAATCCTGTCTTCTGCCCATTTTGACCTCGTTTAGAATCCATTAGGGTTAAAGGAACGTTCCAGGTTGAATATAGCTTAAGCTTTATGAACAGCATCTTTGGTGTGGTGTGTGCAGAAAATTGTTCCACCTCGTCCTTCAGTTTTTAGAAACTATAAGATAGTAATGCATGGAACATGTCATTTTTAAAATACATTTCTAAAAGGATGAATTAACTACTTTATTTATATTATCTACACACATACACACACGTTAACAATAGTACAAGTTAATAATTTTTAATAAAATTTTTTTAATTGTTAAATGCAATAATTTGCTATTTTATTATATATGTATATCTAATAAAATAATTGTGTTTATGCATGTATTTATATGTAAATAATATACATAAAATAATAATATATAATCTTTTAAAATAAATTTGTAAATGTATTAATTTACTCTTATATATATTATTTACACACACGTGAATAATAAATTATTATTTATTTTTCTGAATTGCTAAATTAAATAATTTACTGTTTTATTATATATGTATATCTAATAAAATAATTGTGTGTGTGGGTGTGTGTGTGTATGCATTTATTTATATGTAAATAATATAATTTAAATTATTTGTAAATGTATTTACTATTTTATTTATATTTATGTAATGGCATTTAATTAATTGTAATATTTGATTTATATTATTCACACGTCACACATTAAAATGACATGTAAATAATATAATGTCATTAAATTAATTGTTTAATGAATGTCTAAATGTAATAATTTACATTTAATATAGAATATAATATAAAAGTATTTATATTATTAATGTAAAAACATTGAATTATATGTGTGTATATGTATGTATTTATATATTATAAAATGTATTTTTTATTTGTATTTACATAAAAAAAATTCAAACAAAAATGGGAAGTGTAATTTCAGTTTGTAAAATGTTTTGATTTTCTTGCTTATGAACTATGCAATACGATATATATATAGTATTTTTGCGGTCCTCAAAAGCATGTCACGAATATTGGTAGAACTTCAGTGTCTGGATCTTTTGATTAAAGCAGTTTTTGTGTGTTTGTGTCCGGCAGTGTGGTGTGTGAAATCGGCTCGGCAAAACTCTACAAAACCGGAGAGGTGGAAATCGAGGTGGGCAGAGGAAAGAAAGGCATATCCACAAAAACGGTCCGCTTCACGTACAGGGTAAGTCACGATTCTGCATTATCCAGCATGCACTGCTCACGCAGTAATTGGGTGAAACACTGCTGCTGTGTGAGTCCACAGGAGCGTCTCTCTGCATGCGTCATGTTTTGTGTGTGGCCACTGGTCACACGCTCCTGCAGGCCTCATAATTATCACCGCTGACGGCTTTAGCAGGGCTTATTGCATCAGTTTTCAGGGAGATAGGCTGTCACAGTCGCTCCCGCGGGGAAAGGCTGAGGGTGTGTGTTTGTTCGGCAGACTGACGTCTCTCGGACAGCACACAGATGCATTTCCTGGGATTATGTAATCATTACAATAAGATGGTAATGCAGGGGACGACTCTGTCATTGCTGGGTATTTGCAGCTTTTGTGCACAGTGTTACTTCAGTATCACAATTTATATTATTTAGATTAATAAATAATTTCTTATATTATTTATGTAAAATCGTGCGTGTGATTTATTAATTTAGTAAAATATAAATAATGTAATATGTGATCTTTGTCTCTGTAGGACCCTGTAGCACAGAGTGTGTCTCCTGAACGAGGTCCTAAAGTAGGAGGAACCATCCTCACTATCATTGGCATGAACCTGAACACCGCTTCAAAAGAAGACCTTCAAATCATGGTGGGCGATGTGCCCTGCCGAGTGTGAGTGCATCATGGATAATGTCGTTTCTGTCATTTCTAGTAGGTTTGCCATTTTTGGTTCATTTTGTGTTCTTCCTGTCTGTCAGTGAGAGCTTTGGAGAGCGGATCACCTGTAAACTGTCTGAGTATCTGGGCGATACGGTTCCGTCGCCTCACCTCACCGTCAGAGTTCAATACGGCAAACACACCACAACCACCATCAGGACGGCCTTTCAGTTCTCCAACAACCCTTCTGTGTCCGACCACCAACCCAGAAGCAGCTTCATCTGGTCAGTTCTGTTTGCCAGAAAATATGCCATCCAATATATTGCCCACACAACCATTACATCTTTACTCTCATTTGTACACCGATGAATACTGCTTTTTGCAAAACATTATTTAAATATTATTTAAGTACATGTATTATTTTGTACATCTTAATAAATAAGAATATATTTTATTTATTTTATATAATTAATATGAAAATGTATATAGTGTAATATGTATATTTATAAAAACAATTGTTTTAAAATAAGCATAAATATGATCAAATATTTTTATTATTATTTTGTAGATTTTTATATATTTTAAATATATAATACATATTTGATAATATATTGTATCATATATTGTATTATTAACTTGTATAACATTTATACAATTTATTAATTTATATAAATATTTTATATAGAGTTTAATGAATAAAACGTAATGATGAAATATTTTTATTCATTATTTTGTATGTTAATATTATGTATTTTTGATTTTTAAATATATATTTCAACTATATATAGTATTTGTCATTTGTGTAGTTTATACATTTATATGATTTATACAATTGTTATATAATGTTGTATGTAAATTATAATTTATATATATATATATATATATATATATATATATATATATATATATATATATATATATAATTAAACATATTTATATATATATATATATATATATATATATATATAATGTAATATATAAAAACATTAATTGGTATAACACTTATATATTGAATGTTTATACTTATTATTTTAAAATATTAAATTTATAGTATAATATATAGAAAGAGAGATAGATACACACCTCAACATTATGTAAACAAGATTTTATTTTATAACAAGATTTTATTATACACTGCCCTTCAGCAGTGTAACATCAAACAAAACTAAAAAATTGTGTTATGACTGTGTGTATATTTCAGCGGTGGCAGAACAATCATGGTGGTTGGTTCTGGATTTGACCTGGTCCAGAAGGCTTCTATCAGGGTGGTGGCGTCGGCTGGAGAATGGTCCAGACAGACCGTCCCAGAAGAGGTGAGAGCGAGAAACACCAACCCTGATCTGAAGCGGCTCTCGAGGGAAACAGCACTTGCTGTTTGTTTTTCGTTTCATCTGTTCCTCTCACTGTTGGGTTTCCGTCTTGCATGACTCGCTCGGCTTCTGATTGAAACGACGAGAGTTGCTCCGATCCGAAGCGCTCAACGAGACGGAGATTAAACGAGCATTTATCTAACGAAAAACTTGATGAACGCTTCATTTCATCTCCCTTATCTGAGGAGAAGCTTTTGTACTCCAGCCCTTTCTCAAGCGGTCTCACTGCTTCCATCGCTCTTGCTCCATCTGTCTATCTATCAGATTTTCCGCCCCCACTTTTGGGAACTTTTGCTTCTGCCTCTCAGAATATCAATAGATTTCCCAGCTGCAGTGAAATCTGTTCCTCTGTTTTGCTGTCTGAGGACTTTCAGTCCATGTCATGGTTGGACATTAACGGGCTTCTGGAAAAAAATGCTACCAAAATGATCAAAAATGCCCCACAAATTCTAGATAAAGGGGTAAAAATTGCCCCTGCACAATTGAACTAAATATATTGCTGCTGATGCGATTAAAATGAAATGTGAAAAATGAATGAAAAGTGTCAGTTCACGTAATTAGGGGCCAAGCACTGAGGGATCTATCCGTTATATTTTCGTTATATCAGTATCTTCTTCTTCTTCTGCTCTATTCAGCCCATAGAACTACTTGCGAGAAAGTTATGAAATTTGCCACACAGATAGACAGTCCCTCCAGGATTTCACGATTTTTTTGTGTGATTTTTGCGATCAAAATGACTGATTTTGTGGTGGTAATTTCCATAAATTTGTGACAAATTTGCGATTTTTTTTTATTTTTTTATTTTTTCTTTTAAATTATGATATCACATTTACCAGATTAACTCAAGTGAAGTCACCTTTATTTATATAGTGCTTTTAACAATACAGATTGTGTCAAAGCAGCTTTACAGTATCAAATAGGAAAATAGTGTGTCGGTAGTGCAGAAGGACAATAGTAAACACTCAATTTTCAGTTAAAGGTATTTCATTACTGAATTCAGTGATGTCATCATCCAGCTCAGTATAGTTCTATGGGACTAATAGTATTTGTGCAATCATGTAGACGATATCGCTGGAAATTAAGTGTCCCCATAGGGATTTTGAACCAGCTGGAGTTTATTAAACGTGCAGATTATGTATTGTGTTAGATGCACAATATTCACAAATAACAAACAAAATGCATAAAGCTGGTTTATTTTGGTCTCTTAGTCAATTGTGAAACATTTTAACTTTTAAAACAACCTTAGGTAATGTGGAAAAAGGGTCCTATGTAAACATTAAAAAATAAGTATTGTAGCTGTACATGCTTGTAAATCCAATTCATACATTTGGTATGGTCTCTTAATAAATTCTGATATATCAGAATTTAATATAGATATATAAAAAATAGAAAGGGAAAAAATTAAATAATTAAAAAACACTGCGTCGTCAGCGTTGGTATTGTATCAGACTTTACTGATCAGTGTGCACTGAATACACTTAACATTATATGAAATTCAAGCTCAAATGGAGTTAAAGTTTTTGACCAGCGAATGACGGAGATGGAGTGTCATTAGAACGGCTGTATCTGAGGCAGCAAGTGCATCGCAATATATGCTTTCATCAACTTTTACAGGTTATATGACGTTTATTGTAGCTAGATGGGCGCTTAGTTTTTCTTGTTGTTTAATACACTTGGT
Source organism: Onychostoma macrolepis (assembly GCF_012432095.1). NCBI lineage: Eukaryota > Metazoa > Chordata > Actinopteri > Cypriniformes > Cyprinidae > Onychostoma > Onychostoma macrolepis. Next base: position 5,773,978 of record NC_081179.1, read on the forward strand.
CAAAATCTCAAATTAAGCACGCACAGGATATTTAAAACGTACATTGTATATTGGCTAGACGGCAAATAACCTACTTCTCTGCTCTTCAAGCACACAAAACATAGCCTTTACAGACGTAGTGTTTGAGTAAAGAAAACGCTGTACTATTCAAACATCAGTTATTTAATTACCCTTTCATTGCGAAAAAGCCGAGATCTGTTTCCTCCAGGCTGTGCGCGGCGCGTCAATCTGAATGGAGGCGGAGTGAAGTTACGAGCTTTCGCTGAGAGCTTGATGATCCTGGCGTTACGAAGTTTTACACGTGAACAACATCTGAATCCACGTAACGTAAAATAATTCAGTTAGATGATTATAATTTTATGTTATGTGAGGTCTTTTATTTATTTTTTTGCGATTATTTTGCGGTTAAATGACGAATTATGCAGGATCACAAAAAAATGCGACATTTTGCTTATTTTGCATTGTATTCAGCGATCGCGGAATCGCGAAAAACTGGAGGGACTGGATAGAGGACAGTCTCAACATTAACCATAGCAAGTTTGGAGTCTCTAACTCAAACTCTCTAGCGCCACCAATAGGCCAAATTTGCACTCATATTTATGCTAATAACTTTTGAAACATAAGGTCTGGAAGCAAAATTCTTTTTTCTCTGATTTCCTGTCGAAGTCGAATACATACTAACATTAAGATTTTTTGTAATTTTGAATACTGCAAAAATCTACTTTTTCGAACTCATCCTAGATGCGATTTTCACCAAAATTGGCTCAGGTCATTTTCAGACAATGCTGGCAAAAAGATTTCCGATAGAGAAAAAACTGTTCTCATAAAAGGCATTAAAGAATTTAATGAAATTCATGCAAAAATGGACATGAAGCTATGTCTTTGCAATGACGGTAAGTGTCATACCAAGCATGACCTCAGGTCATGAATAGTTTTGGCACAGTGCCACCTACTGCTCAAAAGATATAAAAATTAACATTTTTGTTTATAATTTCTGAACAGTTTGACCAAAAATCATAAGATGATAGATTCAGAGAGATATACCGAATCAACCAATACCCAGTTTTCCCATGTCAGCCAATTTGAGCGTGGACCATTTCAAATTTTGTAGTAAAATGCTGTATTTTACGAACGCTTTAGTGTATTGTTATGAATCTTATAGAACCACTTGTGGGAAAGTTATGAAATTTGGCACACAAATAGAGAACAGTCTCATCATTAACCACAACAAATTTGTAGTCTCTAACTCAAACTCTCTAGCGCCACCAACAGGCCAAATGTGCACTCATGTTTCTGCTAATAACTTTTGAACTGGAAGGTCTAAAAACTAAATTCCTAGATGGTTTGTCCAATATTCAACAAAATTGGCTCAGTTCGTCTTTACAGCATTCTGGTAAAAAGTTATCTAAAAGTTACTTTCGTAAAGCGCATTAACGAATTTAACGGAATTGTGCAAAAATGGACATGAGACTACATCATAAACAATTAAGTGTAGATATGATGTATAGAGATTCATTTTGCAGTTTCAGTGATTATAACGGCATAACTTTTCTTAAATTGCACTTGTCTAGAACTAGACTAGCATCATGGATCGTGGACATGTTTGTCTGTGTAGGCAGAATATGACATGCTGTCTTAATTTAGAGAAGTGATGTTAACACGGTCTCTGATTTTCTCAGTTTGTAGAGCTGTCCACATTCAAAAACGACACCTTGATCAAGTTTGTGTCACCTGCGGTCAACGAGTCTCAGTTCTTCAGGATGTATGTGCAGCTCGATAACCTCCAGACCGAGCTGACACCGTTTGAGTATCACCCCGACCCCACGTTCGATCACCTCAGCAAGACCGTTATCACTGAGAACAGCATGATCATCGTGACTGTGAGTATCTGCTCAAATGTCATTCAGACAGGGGTTTTTCACGCTCGTAAACAAGTTTTTGCTGTGTCTCAGGGTCGTGGTTTTTCTAAAGCGATGACGGCGAAAGAAGCGCAGGCGTTTGTGGGAGACGCCCAGTGTAACGTAAACACGTTACAGGATGATAAATTATTCCTGGACCCGCCGTCGACTGTACCCAGTGCTCGATCCAAGAGACAGAGGAGAGACACCGGCTCCGACCCACTGGACCTGGTGGTGAGACAACAACATCCATCCATTCATTCATTCTGCCGTCCTTCAAGCCACCTATTTATTTATTCATTCATTCATTCACATACTATAATTACAAATAGTTATTGAACATATCTTTTTTATATTTTATTTCAGAATATATATATATATATATATATATATATATATTAGTCCATCAGTCCATCTATCACTAATCTGTCTGTCCACTTATTCATCTATTTATTCATCCATCATTCATTCATATTTGTTTATTTATATAATTATTTATCCATTCATCCATCCATCAATGTATTTATATTTAACCATTTTTGACAAAAACCTTTATTTGCACCTATTTATTTATGCATCTATCCACCCATTTATTTGTTTCTTTGTTCTTTATTTTTTCTAAATAGTAATTTTTAAACTAAAATAAAATTAAAAATAAATATGCATATAGTAAAAATATGAAATGTATATGTTTTGTTTATGTATCCATTAATACATTTATTTGTCCATCCACTTATTAATTAAAAATAAATAAATTTTTATATTTCATAAAAAATCTGATTTTGTTTTGTGTATTTATATATTCACCAGTCCATCACATGCCTATCCATTTATTCATTTACTTATCCCTCCATCCATCCATCATTCATCCACATATTTATATTTATCTAAATAATCATATAGCCATCTGTCCTTTTATCTACTGTATGCATCCACCTATTTATCTATTCATTCATTCACTTATTTATTTGTTTGATTTAGTATTTATTTTTACATTTATTTATTCATTCATCTATCATTTGCCTATCTATCTATCTATCTATCTATCTATCTATCTATCTATCTATCTATCTATCTATCTATCTGTCTATCTGTCTATCTATCTATCTATCTATCTGTCTGTCTGTCTGTCTGTCTGTCTGTCTAATCATCTTTCCACTTTTTTTATTAGTTTGTTTCCATCATCCACTTATTCATATATTTATCTATCCATCCCATCCACACATCGGTTTATCCATCCATTTTTTTCTGTCACCCACTTTTATCTATTAATTCATTCATCCACCCATCAAATTTATGTTTCTGTCCATCTATCCACCTGTTTATCTATTAATTCATCCGTCCACCCCTAACACAGTCTGTTTCTCATTCTCTCAGATTAAGTTTGGCAATGGCGAGTGGTTGGTCGGCTCAGTTCGGTACGAGAGGAAGTACAATCTCCCGCTGCCCATCATCATCCCTGCGGTGCTTGTTCCCATGCTGCTGATTATCGCCATCTCCGTCGTCTGCTACAGGTTACAGAGAAGAACTGCACTTTCTGCAGTGCCCTTGAGCTGTTCGTCTGAGTGAACGTTTCATGTAATGAATTTGTGAATTCATCTGATCATCTGTGTGTAGGAGGAAGAGCCAGCAGGCAGAGCGAGAGTACGAGAAAGTGAAGCATCAGCTGGAGAATCTGGAAGAGAGTGTTCGTGACCGCTGCAAAAAAGAGTTCACAGGTCACATGTGCACACATAATCCCGTTACCATGGCAACAGGAGTGTTTTTAGCGTGGCAACAGATGATTTAAGCTAGGAAACAGCTTTTATTTGTGTCTACAATGGAAAAATGTCGACCGGCTTATATTACTCAACTATTCGTTCAGGCAACTTACTGACGAGTCGACTAGTCAGACTATGAATATGGAATATGTCAGTCTTCTGTAAATTCTTTGAATTGTTTTTTGACTAAAGCATGCTATCAGCCCCTATTAATTTAGTTATTTATCAATTGTTTGCCACCCATTTGTTTGTTTGTTTGTTTGTAGCTCAGTTGTTTATCTATCATTCACTTATTTGTTAGTCATTTATCTGTCCATTCGTTTTTATGTATTTATTTCTTTATTTTTCAGTTAATCCATTCTTTAATTATCTTTGCGCGTATTTATTTATCACTTGTTTTTATCTCTATTCACATATTTATTTTTCAAATAATCTATTATCTATCTTTCTACTTATTTTTTTATTTATCATTCATTTATCTGTCCTTTCACATTTATGTATTTATTACTTTTTATTTTTCAATTAATCCATTTTTTATCTATTATTAATTGATTATTCATTCATCAACCTATTATTTATTTATTTATTTTTAATTTATTATCAATTGATCTACTGCTTTATCTTTACTGCTATATCTTTCCACTTATTTTCCACCTATTTCTTTCATTTATCATCTATCTGTCCATTTACTTATTTATTTATCCACCTATTTATTTATCAATTAATCTAATGTTTTCCTATCTTTCCAAATATTTTTAATTGACAGTCGCTTATCTCTCCATTCACATTTATTTATTTATATATTTATTACTTTTTACTACAATTAATCCATTGTTTACCTATTATTTATTTGTTTGTTTGTTTGTTTGTTTATTCATTTATTTTCAATTAATCTACTGTTTATATATCTTTCCAGCTATTTTTCATCTATTGTCTATTTGTTCATTTATCTATCTATCCATTTATTTATTCATTCATTCATTTATTCATTCATCCATCCATCCATCCATCCATCCACCTATTTATTTATCAATTAATCGATGGTTTTCCTATCTTTCAAAATATATATTTTTTTAATTGACAGTTGCCTATCTGTCCATTCACATATATTTATTACTTCTTATTTTTTAGTTAATCCATTATTTATCATTATTTATTTATCCATCAATCCATGGCATTTGCAGTGTTGCCTCACATTTTGGCCAGAAGTACTAATGAAAATAATCTGCACGTCTAGGATATTAATCTGGTCTTTAATTCTCAACTTAGTCTTTGAAACTCTATCTCAGAACTGTCCGGATAAGTTTACTTGGATCTAAAGTGTTACATGGATGTTTACTTGGTGTTTACTTGAAGTGTTTACCTTTATCTGCGTTTGAAGCAAACACATCATTAACGCTGAACCTGTCATTTCCTGTGCAGATCTGATGATCGAAATGGAGGACCACACTAACGACATCAGCGAGGGCCGGATCCCGTTCCTGGACTACAAGACCTACACAGACCGCGTCTTCTTCCTGCCCTCGAAGGATGGCGCCAACGATGTCATGATCACCGGCAAACTGGATATCCCAGAATCCCGCAGGGCTACGGTCACCCAAGCGCTGAACCAGTTCTCCAACCTGCTCAACAGCAAAACTTTCCTCATCAATGTATGAAACACACGCACACACACACACACACACACAATTACAACTTAATTATTATCCATTTATACACTCTTCACCTACTCATTTTTAAACCATTCTGTGCAGTTAACAGCGGGAAAGGTCAGTAAATTGATATTTGACGATAATTGTCGAAGGTTTCTCATCAGAAACAACACACATCAGCGATGAAGCCTTTAGACAGTCGCTCAATTATACCGAATGACACTAAAACGGCCCCAGAGGACTCAATCAGCTCCTGCGCTCTCATTAAAGTCTTTTATATTCATGGCGCAAACACAATTAAACATTTACATCTAATGACACACATGTATACACATAAACAAGCACACCGTCCGTGTTTTAAGACTGGTCTGTAATTATCTCCCCAGTGTTTATATCGTTACCCACCACACGCAAAAGTCCATCATAACCAACATAATAATCATTAGAATATAACAAGACGCAATGCTCCACACTTTTCATCAGACAGGGAAGTCGATTTGGTTTAATTGGTGTTTGTAAACAGTAATCTTTCTGTGTGAAGTTTATCAGAACGCTGGAGGGCCGTCCGGATTTTAACGCCAGGGCCAAAGTGTATTTCGCATCTCTGCTGACCGTAGCGCTTCACGGTAAACTGGAGTATTACACAGACATCATGAGGACGCTTCTGCTGGGGCTCATGGAGGATTACGTTCACAGCAAGAACCCAAAACTGCTGCTCCGCAGGTGAGACGCGTCTGACACTAGATACTAATGTTTCAGAATTCATAGTCTGCAATCTAAATGGCTGGTTTTACGCAACTTCTGGAAGCCAGGATAAATATATTTTATTAGTTAGTCAGTAACAGTGTTATTCTAGTCGTATTAATATACTTGTGTGGTGTTTTTTAACATTTTGATTCATTGGAATTTCAATTTTCATTTTAACTCTAGTTTTAGTCATTTTATTTTGTTTGTCATTTTCATTCTTTTTTTTTTTTGTATTTTAAAAATATCATAAAATTAGCGCTGTCAAACGATTATATGTGTTATGTGTGATTATATTATATATATATATATATATATATATATATATATATATATATATATATATATATATATATATATGTGTGTGTGTACTGTGTATATTTATTATGTATATATAAAGACACACATACAGCATATATTTACCATATAATATTTAAATGTATGTATTTGTATATATTTATATTCAGATATATTATATCATATATAAATATATTTAATGTAGAAACGTAACATTTTTTGTGTGTATTTATATATACATAATAAATATACACAGAACACACACATATTATGTAAACAAAAACTTTTATTTTGGATGCGATTAATTGCGATTAATCGTTTGACAGCACTAAATAAAATATATTAATAAATAATAAATTGATATAATGATATGAAATATTTATCATAAGTAAATATAATACATTTTAATACTTGTATTTAGGTTTAATTTATTTTTAGTAGCTTTGAAAAGGTAATGAAATGCTTCTAACAATATGCTTCTTTTTTTTTCTGTGTGTAAAATATATTTTATTTCTTGTGCTTTGATTTTGGGGTGAAATATAACCTGGGGACAGGTTTTCATGAGATTCACGCTTGTAAGGCTCCCAAGGCATAACTAGTCACTAGATTTCCCATATGAAGTTTGTTTATGAATTTCGTGGCATTGAATCATTTAAATATATTCAGAGTTTTAGTTTGAGGCAGTTAAAGACAAGCAAACATCCTCAAGCATGACTGTGAAATAGGTGGTTATTAATTTTGGATGGACCACAAAGCCTACAGTGAGAGACAAATCCAAACTCTTGCTATGTGAGAGATTGTACAAACATCACTCTTTCACATATCCCTTATTTTTAATCAATCGATCAGAGTTCAGATTTATCAACCTATAGATGTCTCGACATTAAAAAAAACACAAACCTCTCTGTCCCAAAGCACATCCCAATGCACAGCACACTCCAGCATCATGTTCACGTGCTTCTTTGATTGTCATAGTTGGGTGCTAATTATTGTTGTTTGTTATTAACTGAAATGAGTGTGGAAGTGTTGATTAAAGCAGTAGGCCACTGGAGGCTGTGCATTACACTGATCTTAACACAGTTATGGGCTATTGTTGAAGCAGAAACTGCTTCAGATAACTGTAACGTCTGGCCTCAAGTGGCTTGTTGCTTTCATTAACTGCCAGCAACCGCAACATCCGTATTCAATAAATAACTATGGCTATTATTAAAAAATAATCATAATAAACAATTATTCTCTCATGAAATCTAGTTCATTAGCCCGACTGTTGGCTGTTTAGTGACTTGTCGTGTTAATATAGTGTTTAACTGACACATCAGATTGGATATGAGCTTCAAATGGGATTTCAGAGATGTAGTTTTATATAATAGAAAATAATATTAGGAGGTTTGCAGATGAAAAAGTGTCTGTGTTTTAGAGCAGGGATTCCCCAAACGGTTTTTTTTTTTTTGGTCTATATAATGTTATTAGTTATTAGATTTTCATCAACTCATGAACTCCAGTTTTAGTGAATATTAATTAGTAAGTGTGTGTAAGTGTTTTAATATAAAAGTAACATATATTTTAAAATATATCATTTTTATTTAATGTTTTAAATTCTTTTATTTAATATATAATATATATCATTTTAATATAAAATGATTTATTCATTTTTACGATTTAATGATTAATTTAACATTTTTATAATTTTACAGTTTTATGATTTAATTAATTATTAGCTTTTTTATCAACTGGGAAACAGTTTTAGTGAATACTAGTTAGTTAGTGTTTTAATATAGAGTTGTTTTTATTTTATTGTTTGTTATTTATTCATTGTTTTAAACTATTTTATTAATTTAATATATATAACAAATTTTTCAATATGAAATTATGTATTCATTTTATAACTTAATTATTAATTTTTCACAAAGTTACAGTTTTATGAATAAATTTATTAATCCAATTTATTAATTTAATAATCCCTTTATTATCCAAACTCCAGTTTAATTTTAGTGAATGTTAGTTAAGCGTTTTATTATAAAATAGTTTTTATTTTGTTTTTTATTTATTAATTATTTTTAATTATTATTTTATGTAAAATGATTTATTAATTTTTACGATTTAATTGTTCATTTTACTAAATATCAGTTAGTAAGTGTGTGTGTGTGTGTGTGTGTGTGTGTGTGTGCAGGTCTGAAACGGTGGTGGAAAGGATGCTGAGTAACTGGATGTCCATCTGTCTCTATCAGTACCTGAAGGTAAAATATCAAACATGACACAATAAAGATTCACTAATATTTCATTTAAAAATACATCAGGATTTAATGATCAAGTCAAATCTTGATCTGGAAGCATAGTTTCATATTTCATTAGATGGGTTTTATTAGTATTTTAAGGTTTAGTTGTGTGTTTCAGTGAAGCTTTGATATTCACGAGTGTGACTGATGATGATAATAGTGCTTAATGAAGTAGCGTCTGTTCTTCATCTGCATGAATCAGCACTTGAGTCGCTGACACACTTGAACTGTGAATTCTTCAAAGCCTCAGGTGGAATGAGGAGGGGATGCGTGTGTGTGTGTGCGTGTGCGTGCGTGTGTGTCCGTGTGCGTCCGTGTGTGTCCGTGTGTGTCCGTGTGTGTGCGTGTGTGTCCGTGTGTGTGCGTGCGCGTGCGTGTGTGTCTGTGGGTAACGAATGTGTTAAAGCGCTGCTCTTTGTTCAGGACAGCGCCGGAGAGCCGCTCTACAAACTCTTCAGGGCCATAAAGCACCAGATAGAAAAGGGGCCGGTGGACGCACAGGTCAAGAAAGCCAAATACACGCTGAACGACACCGGCCTTCTGGGAGATGACGTGGAGTACGTTGTGCTGGTATGTGATTTCCTTTAGATGTTTTCTGTAAGTCCTCAGAAGTCCTAACAGCCTGACGTGAAAATGGATGTGGAGTTTTCCCACTTTCATTTGTTGATGAAGAAAGGACATTTTTATTTATTGATTTTTTTGAATTAATAAAAAGCAGTTTGAGTATATGAGCGAAAACAATATAACAATGGAATAAAACAAATTCATATAATAAAAATCATTTATTATATTTATAATAAATCATAATCATTTATTATATATCAGATTGTTATATACATTTATTACAAATTTATTGTAAATATGTATATTTGTTACTTTTATATACTACAAATATAATGTAAATGAAAGATAATGTGTCTATATATAGATATATCTATCTATAAAATGCATACAAAAATTAGTATTTATAGTATGAATTATATATAAATAAGCAAAAATAAATAATGTAATGAATTTTATTATATGAATGTATTATAAAATTATATATGAAATTAATATAAATGTTTATATATAAATGTATAATAAAATTGAAATTACATTTATAATTCATAAATATAATATTTATGGTGTTAAATTGTGTGTGTGTGTGTGTGTGTATATATATATATATATATATATATATATATATATATATATATATATATATATATATATATATATATATATATATATATATATATATATATATAAAATATTGAATTATATATAAAATATTGAAATATATATATATTTCAATATTCATATTGAATATACATTATTCATATAAAATATTGAATTATATATAAAATATTGAATATATATATATATATATATATATATATAAAATTAAATATGAAATCATTATATATAAATTTGTTATAAAATGTAAATTTATTTATAATTTATAAATATAATATTTATACGGTTAAAACCGTACCCACTTGTTCTCTACCCACTATTAAAAAAATTAAAATTAAAAATGCAATAAATAAACAGGTATCTGTAATTGGTATCGTACTTATGGAAAAAGTGTTATCAGTGCATCCCTGATATATATTTTAATATATTATATTTTACATCTTTTTTTCTTTTTTTCGCAGATTACTTCAGATATAAAAACATACAGCCACTTTGTGTTGACATTGTTTTAGCAGAACAGGTTTTGTCAGCTCTTAAACGAGTCTTCTGTCTGCCGGCAGACGCTGCAGGTGCTGGTTCAGGGCGAGGGGCCGGACATCACCCCCGTGAAGGTGCTGAACTGTGACACCGTCTCTCAGGTGAAGGAGAAGATCATCGAGCAGGTGTACAAAAACCTGCCGCACTCTCAGAGACCCAAAGTAGACAGCGTCACCCTCGGTGAGCGAGCGCTGCGTTAAACTGTTTCTTAACCGTTTCACATGCAGTCATCTTCACGTCTTCTGGTCTCTTCCACAGAATGGCGGCCCGGCTCCACGGGACAGATCCTGTCCGATCTAGACGTGACGTCACAGAAGGAGGGCAGGTGGAGACGCATCAATACGTTGGCGCATTACAACGTGAGCGCATGGGTTGGGGATTTTTGCTTCAGCGGAGACACGAGTGTCATTTATTTGTTCTTAAACATGACTTTCGTGTGGTTTTAGGTACGTGATAATGCAACGGTGGTGCTTTCCAGAGTCCAGCACACACAACAGTCGTACGACCAAAATCACGATAACCACGAAGAGAGTGAGTGGAAGTCTGCTTTCTAAGTGTGATCTGTCACTCAAAGCGTCATTTATACACTCTCTTCACCTGAACTCACAGGAAACGCCCTGCTGGAGGATGATAAAGTTTTTCACCTGGTGCGACCGGCCGATGAGCTGGATGAGATGAAATCTAAGAGAGGCAGTATAAAGGACAAATCCATGACCAAAGCCATCACTGAGATTTATCTCACCCGACTGCTCTCCGTCAAGGTACTGAGCTCTTCTTCTCACTAACTCAACTGCTGTCTGTTCGTTTGCTGTCTGTAATTTGTCGGTAAATTATGAAAATTTGGGTTTTATTAGGGTTATTAAGGTTAATTAAAAGTCAAACTAAAACCTTAAAGAAAATTGTTGCTTGAAACTAAATAAATGTTAACTGAAATAAAATTTATAAAATGTAAAATTTGATTTCAGCTAGTGATCAAGGCATCATTTCTCATTTTCATTTAAAGTACTAAAATAACTCAAATTAAACAAACTAAAAATGTCTGGTAACTATATAGACACATTAAAAAACACAAAACATTACAGAAATGCACGACAAAGTTACTAAAACTTAAAAATAAAAATAAAATTTAATTCAAAAAATTAACAAAAATATTAATTGCATTCAAAATAAAAGTTCTTGTTTACATAATATATGTGCGTATACTGTGTATATTTATTATGTGTATATATAAATACACACACACATGCATGTGTATATATATTTAAGAAAAATATGTTATGTTTATTTATACATTTAAAATATTTGTGTATAATATCAGTTATATGAATCTAAATAATGGAAATATTTTCAAAATACATACTGTATCTGTGTGTTTTCATATATACATAATAAATATACACAGTACACACACATAAATTATGTTAACAAAAACTTTTATTTCGGATGCGATTAATCACGATTAATCGTTTGACAGCACTAAAAAATATATTAGTATATCAATGATGCTAAAGTGACACTGGATTTTATCCAGATTTGATTTTCGTATTTTTTTAAAATACAATTTAATATTATTTTTGTGGTCTTGTTTACATCAATAGAAGACATTTTAGAGATAAAGTTATTAAATTATTACAATATTTTTCATTATTTTAAAACGATTAATAAAATGTATAGAACATTTATGTCAGAAGCAACATTACATAGAAGACTGAGAGTGCCACTTAAAAATAAATATGAATAAAAGAATATGAATGAAATGAATAAATATGCAATTCATTAATGAAAATGAAATAAATTTCAAGTTGATAACTGATAGACATTTTAAACTTTCTTTTAATATCTTTTCATTACATTTTCAATCAATTGAATTATTATTTATATTTTGGAATTAATATATTGATCTTTTTTTAACTATAGTCCGCTATATTGCGTGAGAAATGAAGACTTATCTTCATGGAATATAACTTGAATTTGAACAAGTTTATTATTGTTACATTAATGAACATGAGCTTAAAAAAAATTGTTAGATTGTTGGTTTGTAAGAAGCACGAAAAATTCATTTGATTCAAAGTCTATTCTCTAAAAACATGTACATGTATCTTTTATTACACATAATTTCATTTAAAAATCACTGATTAAGAAATGATTTTTGCTATGTACATTTTGTTGGAAGATGACAACGGTGCACAATCATTGGTGATTTAATGTTGGTGATGAACAGTCCAATTCTCCAGCAGTATTTAATGTGGGACGTGTGTCATATAATTATTATAACCTCCATAAACCTCCAGGAACTACTGAGTGCTGGCATGTTCTCTTAAGTCACGACGTGTAAATCTAATTCTGTTTGATTGGTTCGTCGCATGTCCTTGTGTCAGAGGCCATTCGGCATAAATTGGGCGATTAGAGAGGCTAATTACTTCGCAAGTCTTTCACCTTGTACAGAAGTAATTCAGCGGCACGTAAAGCTGTCAGTGCCGACAGAAACAAATCGTAGTGGAGGTGAGAAGCGTTCGAGTGAGCGTGTAACTTCCCCCGTCAGGCCGATCAAAGCGTGAAAACAGCCATGTGTGACTGTCAGTGACCCAGCAGGCTGACGTGTGAAGAAATCCGATGTTTTTTAAGATCTGTGTAATGTTTCAGGGCTCAGGTTGTATAACTTGCATCAAGGGTTTTTAAGCGTTTTGTCACCTGAACCTCAAATAACTTATTTGAAGTGCCTTAACATTTATAAAAACGCATTTTTATGTTATATATTTAACTCAGTATAACATAAAATATAAAAAAATAACAATTTAAAATATTTCAATAAAAAATTAATTATATATATTATTATAAATTCCATTTTAATTGATATATAATTTATTATTTAATGTTTTACATTTGACATGATTTTGTACATTTTCATCATTTTTTTGTAGTAATTTAATAAAAATTTTATAATTTATGTTTTTGTTGGGGTTGTCAATAGTTAAATGTTCTAATATTTATGTTATATATACATATACATATTTATAAAATATTATTACCTTTAACTATTGACAAGCCCAGTAAAACATAATATATATTAGTGCTGTCAAATTATTAATCGCATCCAAAAAACAATTTTTATTTACATAATATATGTGTGTATTGTGTATATTTATAATGTGTATATATATAAATACACACACAGCATATATTTTGAAAAATATTTACATGCAAATATTTATATTCATATAATTTATATAATATATAAATATATTTCATATATATACATAATATTTTTCTTAAATATACATGCATGAGTGTGTATTTATATATACATAATAATAAAAAACTTGGATGTGAGTAATCGCGATTAATCGTTTGACAGCACTAATTAATATATATGTGTGTGTGTGTGTGTGTGTGTATATATATATATATATATATATATATATATATATATATAATATGTATATGTGTGAGTGTGTTATAAAATTACATGTAAATATAAATATTAAAAAAGATAGATAGATAGATAGATAGATAGATAGATAGATAGATAGATAGATAGAAGTTAAAATTAACTTTAAAACCAGCCAAAAACTGTCTGAAATATTTATATTAAAAAAATAAAAAGTTAAATAAAAGATAAGAAAATTATTATAAATACATTAATTTTAAATAATAAAAAAAGAAATCAAGGTTCATGTCATCAAATATATGAAAGATTTTTATTTATTTTTACTTTTTCGAAAGCCCAGGTCAGTTAGAGAGCATTTTAGTGAGTTAGAAGAAACTTTTTATGCTTGGAAAAAAAAATCACTTACAGCACTTTTAAAGCAAAACGTATTTCAAACTACTAAAACTCTAATTGCCTTGTTTTTGTGTCTGTGTGTGTTTTCAGGGAACGCTGCAGCAGTTCGTGGATGATTTCTTTCGCAGTGTGCTCTGTTCTGGTGCCACCGTCCCGCCGGCAGTTAAATACTTTTTCGACTTCCTGGATGAGCAAGCCCTCAGACATGAGAACGTAGACGAGGAAACCATCCACATCTGGAAGACCAACAGGTGGGAGAGAGCGTGCGCGTGTTGCGCTAGTCACAGCGGGCGTCTCTGCTCTCTGATTGTCTCTTCTCTCTGGAGACTGCTCGGCATATGCTAATGCCAGCGCCGCATTCATTTATTCCGCCTGATGTGCTGCGCGGATGCGGAGTGATTGACAGCTGCCGTGGAGATGTGAATAAATGTGACGAGTAATATCATCACTCCAGCAGCTTCTCCAGCGATTCTATTAAATATAAAACCGCTCTCAGCCAAACAAACACCTTAATTACGTCCCTGGTTAATTTAATTGTTCTGTTATTATACACCTTTTGTTTCTCCGCAGAGATGCGACTAGCCAATATATATTCCAGAAGCAGTCATCTGAATGAGGTTTTTTATAAACCGGCTCACAGGAAACAAAAGCCAGAGCTGTTTAATAACCTGTTTGAAATTCCAGAGCCGTCTGTCCGTGTTCATGCTCCGACGGCGTGAGTATTGAGGGGCGGATTGAGTGAATTATTTGAGTTTATGCTCCAACTGCAGGAAAGACTCAGTATAAAATGGATTAAATGCATACAGTAATTAGCGGTGTTTGCTAAGGAGAGCATCGCTGTTGCTCTTCCCGAGGGTTAGAGATTTAAAACAAAACCCTGACCGTGATTATTAAACTCTGGCACATAATTCGAGCCGCACCATTTGACATGAATGATTCCTCTGTTACTTGACTCGGTCATTGCTTTTGACTGCAGGATGATAAAACTGTGAAAACAAAACATATGTTAAGTTGAAGGAGGAACCAGAGCCTAGCAACCACTCAGTAAAACAGAGTGAATATTTATCTGAATAATTAAATATATTTATTTATTTTATTATATTTATTATTTAATAGTTTATTCAGTATTCAGTTTAAGTTATATAACTTTGTACTGTATTTTTAAACCATATTATTCTTATATATGTATATATATATATGTGTATATATATATATGTGTATATATATATATATGTATATATATATATATATATATATATATATGTGTGTATATATATATATATATATATATATATATATATATATATATATATATATATATATGTATATATATATGTATGTATATATGTATGTATATGTATGTATGTGTATATATATGTGTGTGTGTGTGTTAAATATGAATGTATTAAAGATCAATATCAGTTTTGTATTAATTTGAGAGATTATATGTAATTTGTAACCACTGAAAATGGTGGGGAAAAGAACTTTAAATAGAGTATTTATCTCAATATTTAAATATTTAAGTTTATTAAGTAATAATCAATAATAATTGGTTCAAATAAAATATCAAAAGCAAGTAATCATTTGTGACCCTGGACGACAAAACCAGTCTTAAGTGTAAATATTTCATAAAAATGTATCTCATATATTTATGAGATTTATACACCACGTGAAAGCTGAATAAATAAGCTTTCCATTGATGTATGGTTTGTTAGGGTCGGACAATATTTGGCCGAGATACAACTATTTGAAAATCTGGAATCTGAGGGTGCAAAAAAATCTAAATATTGAGAAAATCGCCTTTAAAGTTGCCCAAATTAAGTTCTTAGCAATGCATATTACTAATCAAAAATTAAGTTTTGATACATTTACAGTAAGAAATTTACAAAATATCTTCATGGAACATCATCTTTACTTAATATCCTAATGATTTTTGGCATAAAAGAAAAATCGATCATTTTGACCCATACAATGTATTTTTGGCTATTGCTACAAATATACCCCAGCGACTTAAGACTGGTTTTGTGGTCCAGGGTCACATTTTATTGAACATAATGTAAAAAACAATATAATCGTAACTACAATAAAATCATAACTACATTGTTTTATATCAAATGACTGCAGAGGGTGCCAACAGCCTGACAATTGTTTTTACACGTTACAGCGAAATCCTTGTTTAATTCAAAAGTCCACTTAATCTTTAATATCTGGCCACTACTTTATGATAGAAATGCTACAGCCACTGTCATTTCTTGCACAAGAACATGTGGACATCAAAACATGCAGACATGCAAAAACCTTTATTTTGAAGTTGCGATGAACAGTTAGCATATTGAGAAAGATAATGATGTACGCTCCGGTGTTGGCTGAGGTTTATAAATTATTTACCTTATAAATCTGATAGAATGGTGCACATTGTTCCTATAAGCAACTCAAACTCACAGCAATATGTAAAGATGGCGTTTGAGAAGGTCTGCGCATATAAATGATAACTGTTTATGCGGAGCAGCATTTACTGTGAATGGAGCCGAAACCTACACGCGCATATAAATAAATAAAGCACATATTAAACCCGAGGCGCGTGTATTTATTTAATTGAATCGCAGCCATTGTGAATTCACAATAGAAATATGCTTTATTATGATTTTTAAATGGCTTTAATATTTCGTGCAGCCTTAGAAAATGGTCTAATGATGCTTTTTTTAATTTATTTGTTGAAATTTTTATGTTTTTTTGGAGAACATGCAAATTACTTTCCAAAGGCTGCTGAAATGTGAAACCAAATTACTAAATTATGTTTTGGTGCAAGAAACCTTGACTATCATAAGTGAAGTATTTCTTCTATTCACAAACAATAATCCGCCTCTCTCTGCAGTTTGCCGTTGCGTTTCTGGGTGAACATACTGAAGAACCCTCACTTCATTTTTGACGTGCATGTGAGCGAGGTCGTGGACGCTTCTCTGTCCGTCATCGCTCAGACCTTCATGGATGCCTGCACAAAAACAGAGCACAAACTTAGTCGGGTAGGTGTTGGAGAATCAGCTATAAACTAACGCCAGAAACACATAATTTATCAGCTTGCTCTCTCTCACTGTTGCCTGCAGGATTCTCCCAGCAACAAATTACTCTATGCAAAGGAGATCTCCACCTACAAAAGGATGGTAGACGAGTAAGTATTGCACAGTCTGAGCCTCCAGCCGAACGCCCACAGATGGTTTACAGACTGTCTGATGCATGTTGTGCACAAAAATGCCGAGAACTTTCTCAGCGTGATCTGATTGACTGGGTTTATGCAATATCTGGGAGTCAGAGCGACAGGTTTTTATCAGTCCTCCGGGAAAACAAGTTGTGTTTATGTTCCCAGGCGGATACACTGAGCATTTCTGAGGTAGAACTAGTCTGCTAAAGTTTAAGGGCATCAAATCAAAACTTATCTTTCAGTTATTTATGATTGAGACACTTTAGCAAGAAAATAAGATATCCTTAGATACACAACAGAATTTTCTGCTATTTTCTTTTTAGATTTAAATGCAATTTTCCCTGATTAAGCCCAAAGCTCAAATAAAATAAGAGACAGGTAGAGACCTTCAGACCAATATATAAAGCAGCCAACCCTGCTCAGAGTAGGTGTTTTTAGCTAGACTAATCTCCAGTTTGGATCAAACGTCTGTTGTGTTTCTCCACAGGTACTATAAAGGAATCCGGCAGATGGTGTCAGTCAGTGACCAGGAAATGAACACACATCTGGCTGAAGTGTCACGGGTGAGTGTGTGATGGGCTTTCTGTGATTTTAGAGAAAATGAACAGACTGGTGTTGATTTAGGTTTGTTTTTCAGGCACACACAGATAAACTGAACACACAAGTGGCTCTTCATCAGCTCTACCGGTACGCCAGCAAATACTACGATGGGGTGAGTGTGCACATACACACACACACACACACACACACAGGTAACTGACATGAAGAAGTGACAGCAGTGACGTATACAAGTATTTTAAACTTGAGATTTAAGCTTTTATTATTTATTTTTGTATAATTAATATGCATGTCATTTTACATTAATTGAGAGACTATATGGAATCAATTTAATTTGTCACACAGCAGGACATTTTAAATAATCAGATAAAACATGATTGACAATGAAGGTGGGGAAACATCAAATAAACAGATAGATAGACAGACAGACAGACAGACAGAGATAGACAGACAGATAGACAGACAGACAGACAGACAGACAGACAGACAGACAGACAGACAGACAGACAGACAGACAGACAGACAGACAGAGACAGACAGACAGATAGATAGATAGATAGATAGATAGATAGATAGATAGATAGATAGATAGATAGAGATAGAAAGAAAGATTGACAGATAGAGATAGAAAGATAGATTGACAGATAGATAGACAGACAGAGATAGATTGACAGACAGATAGATAGATAAATATAGACAGACAGATAGATAGATAGATAGACAGATAGATAGATAGATAGATAGATAGATAGATAGATAGATAGATAGATAGAAAGATAGATAGATAGATAGATAGATAGATAGATAGATAGATAGATAGACAGACAGACAGACAGACAGACAGACAGACAGACAGATACAGACAGAGTGTGTATAATGTGTGTGTACTAAAGGCTCGGGGTCCGTCTCTGTCTCTGTAGATCATCATGTCTCTGGATGAAGATCCTGCTGCTCAGAGTAAACAGTTAACGCTGAGACTGCAGCAGATCGCCGCAGCGCTGGAGAACAAAGTGACCGACCTCTAACCCTGTCAAAGAAAACGATGAATGAACGCTCTCAGTCTGTATTTAGCTCGTCATCACTATAATCAGATGTTCAATTTCTTCCTGTGTAGAGACAAAGGTTTTAAGAATCGTATTCTATATTTTTTTTAATGTGCAGTCTTTATGCAGAAAGCTTTATAAGAGGAAAATAACTTTTTAAATAGATGGCCTTGTGTCAGTTGTTTTTAAAGCTTCTGTTTGTTTGTTTGTGTGTGAGTGTGTGTGTGTGTGTGTGTGTGTGTATAAAAGGATGCCTATATTTTGACCAAAAGGGAGCTGCCCATGTCCCTGCAGTGTGTGTGAGCAGGGGGTGTGCCTACGGTGAGGTCACATCTGGTCTCGTCCAATCAAAAGCAGCTGAAGGTGACAGCAGGAATTGCGTGGGATGTGTTCGTAACAGCATACTAGCATACTACCCATATGTACTGTATGTGTAGGGTGTGCAAATGTCCTTTATCTGTAACATTTGCCAAAACATGCACATTTACCGTTGTTGTTCGGTGAGTTTTCACTGACAAATCCATGCTGAAATTTCACAAATGGGACCACACCTTAACATAAGAGTACACTGCACTAGGTACTATATCCCACAATGCAATGCACTCATCTTGACCTTCGATTTCTTGTGTGATCTAATATCATCTATCATTATTAACATCTCCTTTTTAACTCATTATTCGAGTCAAAAGTTGAGACATTTCTACACAAAATAGCGTGTAGTGCAGTATGCTAGTATGTTATTCCAAACGTATCCGTTTAGATGATCAAATGGCCGTCCGTTTCATAACCACCCTTTTCATTTCAGTCTTATGGACTCACTAGTAGATCCACAGAAAATCAATACAGGCAATAATAAATAAAAACTAAGTTGTCATTAGGCATTTCTTTTTTTAAAGCACGATGGTACCTGTGAAAAGTCTTTATTTCAGAAAATAGTTTTATTGTGAAAGCTTCGCTACTGACTGAATTTATTACATGAAGCACAAATTGTTGATGTACAGGACAGATTTTTGGCCGTGATATAAACGTGTTTGAGTCCTGAAACAGGCTCTAGGCAAGATTGTAAATGCTTTAGCTACACAAACTCGATTTCAGCTTGCATAGACTGTGTTTCTGGCCTGAGATGGTTGAGCAGAGCTGAGAGGACTGACTGAAAACTTCTCATCGGACTCTTTGCGGCTCTGTTGGAAAGGGTTTGGATGTGTGATCTGGATCGTTAATGGCTTTATTTTGGCAGGGAGGATAATGACACACTAATTTGTTTATTCGCCACTAAACAAGATGGTACTATAGCACTCAGCCAAAATTCTGCTCCTAGAGACGCTTTTATCTTTGGAAAAAAACTTTTTTACAGCTCTGTGACATTTGCAATTGATTGAGTGTCTTAAAGACGTCAAGAAAAGGCTTGGAGCTTTTTGTTTTGTGTTACTGGCTGGAAAAAATCTAATTGCTAATGCTAGTCGGAGCAGGTGTGTATATTTTAGAGGAAAGGGACAGTCTCATTCTACAGCACATTGTGGACAATGGGACATTTCATGCATATACACTACCGTTCTCCAGTTTGAGCTCGTTAAGGCTCACCAAAACTCACAGAAATATTGTGATATAATATTCCAATTTAATGTAATGGTTTTCTATTCGAATATATTTTCAAATGCAATTTATTCCTGGGATGCAAAGCTGAATTTTCAGCATCATTACTCCAGTCTTCAGTGTCACATGATCCTTCAGAAATCATTCTAATATGCCGATTTGGTGCTCAAGAAACATTTCTTAGTATTATCAATGTTCAAAACAGTTGTGATATTTTTTGATGAATTTAAAGTTCACAACAACAGCATTTAATTGAAACATATTTTTATAAATGTCTTTACTGTCACTTTTGATCAATTCAATGCATCCGTGCTGAATAAATGTATTAATTTCCTTTTTTTTAAATCTTAGCCTACTTGAACTTTTGAACGGTAGTGCATATGTTTAAACCAAGCAATAAGGTACTAGAATATCAAGTTGAAAAGGTTTTGTTAGGCGTTACAAAGTTAAACTGTTCTATGTAAAAATATTACATACTTTTCATGAGCCTCCTGCCAGAAAATGTAGTCCCTGACATGTAAACGAATTTATTTTGTCAGCATTTAAGAGTACATTAGCTTTCATTCATCAGCCTCGAAGCTAACAGACATGAAGTAAAAACCACAAAACTCCCAATTGTACTTTCACAGGGTGTTTAAAGAGGTTTTCTGTGAACGTGGCCCACTGAACTCAAGGTTTTAGCGATTCAGGGAGTTCTCTGTGGAAGTGGCCTGATCTCGCTGGCCGTTACTGATCTGAGAGCAGCAGTATCACGGCAGCAGATGGCCTGCGATGTCAGACATTGAGATCCCTCCGTTTCTGTCGGGGAGTTGGGCAGAGCTGCTTGGCGTGAAGCGCTTTGGCACGGGCCAGCCTTCCCTCTCTCTTCCCGTCTGCTTTAATACAACCAGCGGGAGCTGCGTTTGATCGTAACTGCATGCGTGATTCTGACTCCATGCTTTCGAATCTACCCTCGCCAATTACTCTTTGATTTTAAAGGGATAGTTCACTTAAAAAATAAATCATTGTAATCATCACGTTTACTCACCCTCATGTTGTTCCAAATATCGTACACAAAAGAATAGGGTTGGGTTGAAAATAATGATTCCTCAGTTTTGATCGATACTTATTTTAAATGAGAATCTTCTTAAATGCCAAGAATCCATCTTGATGCTCGAACAAAACTTCACTAAACCTTATTTGATTGTTTGTAGCATGCCTCCTATCCAATAAATCGCAATAAGCGTTGTTACTTTTGATATGAGACTACGTCTTAGCTTTCAAATTCTCGCTATTTTATTATGAAATTCAATAAATAGATTGCTGTGGCGCCTCAGTTCAAACTGCAGCGCGGAAAGCAAATCACCTTCCTCGTTACTAAAAAATTAGGATGAAATAAACATGAACGAACATAAGAAGGAATGTTGAAAGATACAGTACAACTTGCCAAAATGTGTTGTGTCTCATGTAATTGCAATCGAATTCCAACCACAGGAAGACGCCAATAAACAGAGTAACAATGTCACGTAACGTACATTTATCTCAGGAAAGCCATTCAGTGTCTATAAACTCAACCGGTAGGTAGAAAAAATAAGGAATATTTTGTTAAATATATGTGCTATATTAAATATTTATTGTATTTTTATTTCACCTGTACCTCATTATTTAATGTACGTTTGAAAAAATCCATCATGAAAATAAGCTTTTATGACAGCCACCATTTAGGCCTAAATGTTTCAAAAACGTAACAGAAGCATAATTATGTAATTACCATAAAAACTGCCTGATGTGCAGTTTAAATGTTTGTATACAAAACTGTTTAAACCTTTAATATTATAGTGATGAACCAACTGACAGCATTAGTAGATTTTTTTTTTCTTCAAAAGTGAATCAAAATCAAATCTAGATCCGAACTGAATCAAACTGCAAGCTCGTGAATCAAATTGAATTTCTGAAGAATCTTCACACATTTCCTGCCATAAAAAGACAAAAATTCCTCCTTTTGTGTTCCACAGGAAAAATTAAAGCATACAGATTTGGAACGACATGACATTGAGTAAATAATTTTCATTTTTAGGATGAACTCTCCCTTTAAAGCACAAGCACAGATGCAAGTCTCCGTACTCGAGTGTAAAACGCTTCTTTTAACGCCTTTCTGTAGCCAAAACGTGCCTTAAAAAGTGTTCAATGTGATGGTAAGGTGTTGAAGACGTCAGGGTGGGTGGGGTTTCGGTAGTCGTGGGGCGTGTAGAGGTCAGAGGTCGTGGCGTACGTGAAGTGTGGTGTTAGACATCAGTAAGTGCAGTATTCAGAGGTGTGCTGTAGCCAGAATTTGCCAATATATTTGACCATGCTGTATGTATAGAGCAAAAGCGCCGTTTTTAATATCTTTTGGGTGTTTGTGGTGAGTGTGTGCGTGTGCTTTTTAGGAGTTTTACTGCATTGGGAAAAATGCTTGAGCTGAATAAATGTGTGGAGGAGAATGTCAAAACGTTCCCTCCGGACAGCTGCCATTACGTTTGGTCTTTATGCAAAACGAATTATTGATTAGCACAGATGTTTTTATTATTGTACCGACCCGAAATTGTGTTTCAATGGTGTGTATGAAGAACAAACAATCTGTACACGACCTTTTCTTACTGCTGTGCAGTTAATATTTTATGTCCTAAAGAAAATATATGCCTTTGTATTAAAATGCAAATCTGTCTACACTGTTCTCCTGTGCGTTATGCTCTGAGAAAACTTGTTTGTTGTTGTCGACATCTTCTTTTTTTTTTTTTCTTCTTCTTTTTTTTTCCTTTCCCTTGTGAATGTGCCGAGAGCAAAGTGTTGTGGGATTGCAGAGGACTACGAGTGCTCTTTGTGGACTCTCGGAGGACTGATTTTGTGTGTGTGAACTGTGCCGCCACAGGTCTGATCCTTATATGAATAAATATACACGTCCATTTCTCAAGTGTTGGGTTTTGCCTCTTTTCTGGCCCCTGATCTGGAGGGTCTCTAATAAATCAGGTGCTGTAAAGACATTATATGTGACCTTTAATGATGAGATTTACATGGTTTCACTGTCATTTTAGTGTCAGCACAGAAGTTCATGACTTTCAAGAAGAGTGGAGCACCAGTATGAAGCTTCGAGAACCAGATTTTAAATAATATAATATTAAATATGAATATATATATTTATAAATATAAAATTTAAATAAAATCTTAATAAATGCTATGTAAATAATACCAGTATAGCACTAAAAAGCATAACATTAAGTGTATTAACATGAACATGATCTAAATAGGCCCAAAAATATGTAGAAATATTGAGTGTTTGGCTTCTAAATGTCTCCTTAATTTGATTTCATGATCTCAGCAGTCAATAATTTACCACACAATCCATCTTTATCCTATTTTTGCATAGTTTTGGTCATGTTTTTTTAGGATGGAGGTGTGTTACACAATCTGATCATCTGCTTAAATTGATTGGCTTCTAACAAGCGAGTTTGATAGGATGCACAGGCTTTGACGGCAATAACAAAAAGATGTTGTTTTTTCCTCCTCTGTACAATGCAACATTATAGAGATCAAATTTATGCAAAAAAGTGGTAATGCAATGTGGTAACCAACACAGCTTGTAGCAACCAACCACACAAGTAAAAATTGCTGTTAATGTGAAAGCACTGTTAATGTGAATTTGTCAGTCTGATTCTGTTTTGTAGCCACAGTAGAAAACCATCCGTTGAAAAAGCTAGATTTGCATAAAGCTATCACAGTCTCAACTTTCACTGAAAATGAATGACTTTTGGTTGCTTTGTGGTTGAAAACTATGGAAGCTTATTTTTCATCACAGAAATTTTTTAAAAATTTGAAAAAAAAGATGAAAACTGACTTTTTCACACAATTACCAGTTTTTCTCTCACAATTCTTACTTTTGTTCCTCACAATTGCAAGTTTCTGGATTGCGAGGAAAAAAGTTTGGATTGTGTGAAAAATTTGATAAAATCTTTTTCTTTTCTTTTTTTTTTTTTTTTTTTTATCTGTGGTGGAAATAAGCTTTAATTTGATGTTATCCAGGATTAAACCAGGATCCTCTATTTATTTGGTCCATCAAATAATATTTTTATTTTTATTTTTTTGCAATGGAAGTCAGAATATCTAAAAAAGGAACCTCGTACAGGTCTGGAACAACTTGAGGGTGAGTAAATAACACAATTTTAATTTTGGGGTGAACTATCCCTTTAAAAGAGTGGGACAGTATAAAAACCAACACACCTGAAGTCCCGAGTTCACCACAAATGGACCTGAAGAGTCTGTGCCAAACTGAGATGATCAGAAATCTCCTCACGATTTACATCGCAGACTCAAATCTAATCACACCTCTCTCTTATTAGATTTCAGATGAAGTGAAGACAGTTTAAAATATAAACCCTTTGCCTTTTATACCTCTTGACTTATGTAAATTCATAAAGTCCCAGTAATAAGTATTATATGAGTCTCTGTCTTCTAGTTAAACACAGGAAAGAGCCAGTCTGGATGTGTGGGACTCTGTCTTTCATAAGAGCTTCTGCTACCCATGATTCTATGACTGAATTAATCCGATCAGACCATGCGGCCCCCCTGCATGGGCGCTGAATTAACTTAGTCACGATTCCATGCAACCGGGCTTCAGCCTTAACAAAAAAAACAGCTCAGATTTTCCACACGCTGGGAAAATAAGAAGACCGGGCCCTTTTATTCTCGCTGTGAGAGCCATCACTCAAGGAAAGCCCACTCTGGCAGGTGTTTGTGTTTGTATTCACCTGCAGTGGTGTCTCACCCTCAGATATTAATGAGATTTCTTCTGCTTTGCCTTAAAGGGAGACACGGGCCCTCAAACCGCACACACTCAAGGATTCTCCCTCGGCTGCGGTCTAAGAAAAGCTCAAGAACCGAAAAAAGGAATTGTCATGATTAATAATTTAGTGCTTGACCACAAACAGCTGTAGCTTGTGGACGTGTTCAAAGCATCTGCATATCTCACAGGAGCCAGAGGGAGAGTGTGAACCTGAATGGGGTTGTTGTTCCTCGCATCCAGGGACATCTACTCTACTCCAGCTTGTTAGAAAGTTCACTCCTTGCTCTGTTTTTCCCTTCGGGCGAAATGAACCAGCCTTATCCGCCGACAGGAGACCAACTGCATCTGCATGTAAATGTAAAATTTCATTTGGTAAATTGTATTATTACTAATGCATTCAGAGCCATTAACCAAAACAATACTACAAGAATCATGAATAACTAATAGCTTGACTTGTTGCCTATGGGGTGAATCAAAAATGTAGTGTCTTCAAAGTTTTATCTAGAAACAGTAACATAAACTCAAGTAAGCACTGTCAGCAATATTTGGAGTCACCTAAAGGGAAAGTAGTGTAAAAATAAGAAATAAATTATTAATAGTTAAAGAATGTGCATCACATACAGAAAATCAAATGTAATGCATTTATGCAAATCTCGTGCCCTCATATGAGAAACAAATGCATGAATATTCGCCGCTACGCCGCTAGTGGACGCTTTTAGCATCCGGAAATGTGTACTGTAATAATACTGCCTGTGCATGTCAAGTTTGATCCAATGAGATGGCTGAGAGAGCGGGCACGTGTCTCTGGTTTAGCCAATGAATGCGCACGCGCTTACGATTCATCCAATGAGAGTACAGAGAGGGCGGGAGTTCAGTGTGTAGCGCGGTGGTTAAGGAAGGTTAGCTCTTGTGGGCTTATGCGCACCAAATGCTTATTTTTTATTAGGAATAATATTTATTATCTAATGTGGGATAAACGTTTGCAGCTCGGACAGCTTAAACTCGAGTTCCAACGTGAGTAAATGATCTCAGACACGTATATGTGAGCGTGACGGCGTTTGTACGCTGCAGTTGTGTTTGTTTACAGCCTTCAGTATTAAATACGGCAAATAAAATGTGTTTATCTGATAAATAAACCAGTTGTGAGTATAATAAACCTTCAGTAATTATATATAAGGATATATTTTATCTGTTTGCTGTGGCTGTTGGGTTTGAATCATGTAAGTTATGCTTCATTCATTGAAACAGAAAGATACAACAAATGACAATCTAAACAATATTGGGGAGTAACTAGTTTCGTGTAACGGAGTTACGTGATTTAATTACAAAATAAATGTAACTGTAAAAAAAAAAAAATTCAATTACAGTTACTTATGAAAATGTTAACGATTACAAAGAGGGTTACATCTGAATATTTCCACACAGACACACACACACACACACACACAGATTTAGGCCCGGTTTCACATACAGGGTTTAGACTAAACCAGGATTAGGCCATAGTTCAATTAGGACATTTAAGTAATTTTTATAAACGTGCCTTAGAAAAGAACATTACTGGTGTCCATCTTGAGACAAACAAAAGCACTGATATGTTTTAAGTTTCTTTTACTTGAAACAGCTCAGATTTACAGTATAGTCTGGGGCTAGGCTTAAGTCTTGTCTGTGAAACCAGGGGTGGATTTCTTTGGCTGTGCTTTAAAATTATTTTTTTATCATCTTAATTCAAGAGATGAAGGATTTTGAAAGTCTTGACAGTAATCTGTGTAGAGTACTACTACTTTGTGTTTCAAAATGAATAACAGTTGAAAACATAAATTAGAAATTTAGGAAAGTAATCAAATGTAATCAGTTACACTTTTTTTCTAAAGTGATTGAAATAGTTACACTACATATTATATTTTAAAAAAGGGTAGCTTGTAATCTGTAACCTATTACATTTCTAAAGTAACCTCCCCAACACTGATACTAAACGTAAGATGTTAATATAGCTAATATTCAAAACGATACACAAAGTATTATACCTTAGCTCAAAGATACTTTATTTAATGTATTCAATTAAGGGCAAGATGACAGTTGATTCTGTGTATATTGTTGAATTTCATGTCATTTGTTTTGTGCAGGTCTTGCTGCGTCATGATTGTGCGCTGTCACTAAGATGTCCGGTTGCCACGGCAACAGTGTCAGCATCACGGGGCTGCTGGGTGCGCTCTGCGACTGCAGCCTCTCCGGGTTGTCATGGAAACGTCGCGCTCTGGGTGCAGCGTCCCGGGAGTCTGCGCGTCGGACCCTGCGCAAGCGTGTGTATGGCGCGCTCCTCGCCGGACTCTTCCAGGATGGGTCACCCAAACCGCCACCGAACGCCCTGGCGAACACACCCGCCCATAATAAAATACTGATGATCTCATTCGACCTGCGCGTGTCTGGCTGCAACGAGGAGGCGGAGAGGTTGGAGGAGCTCCTGGGTCAGCTACGGGACGGAGCGGTCTCTTCCGGACTGTCTGAGCTCGATTCCATCCTGGAGCTCCTGGTGCAGCTGGCTGGGTCCGTGGCTCCGCCCCCTCTGTCTTTTAGTCGCGACTACATGCGCCGGGAGCGTCCCGTGCAGCGCAGACCTCCGTTGGGTGGGTACCTGAGCCGGGACATGCAGCGGCTGGAGGAGAGGGCGTGGTCTTTGATCTGTGGGGAGGAATGGAGCATTTTTGGGGGTGTCTGTAGGACCCTGAGCATCATGGACGCTCCGCCGGGCACCGGGCTGCTCAGATTGGGACGCAGACCAGATACTGAGGAAAGGTTTGAAAGAGAGACCCGACTGTCACTGTTTGGTGCCCTACAGCACTCCAGAACAGCAGATATGGACGTCCGACT
The DNA here is from genome assembly GCF_012432095.1 of Onychostoma macrolepis. Taxonomy (NCBI): domain Eukaryota; kingdom Metazoa; phylum Chordata; class Actinopteri; order Cypriniformes; family Cyprinidae; genus Onychostoma; species Onychostoma macrolepis. Next base: position 5,802,161 of record NC_081179.1, read on the forward strand.
GGACCTGCCGCCCGTTCCAAGCAACGCAGACCTTACTGGACTCAGTATTCGGGTGGAGATGCTAAATTCATCCAGTAGTACTAGTGTTTTCTCCTGAGAACTGTCATACCCGGTAGCTTATATGCTCTCGTTTTTGCAGATACCTCTGTGTCTGGATCAGTCTGATGATGAAGGCTTCCAGTCCGCCTCTAATCTGACTCCAGATTCCCAATCCGAGACGAGTCCTAGTCCTGAGATCGACGTGTGGGAGGCCCTGCGGACGTTTGTGCCCGGCAGACGACGCTGTTGGGAGAACATTGGCTGGTGAGAGAGAATCAAGCACGCTGATAGTGGTCTGATTTGATCGTGATTCTTTCAAATCTGCACCAAATCAATTAAACTGAATTGACCAAGTTTTAATTCATAATTATTTTCAAAAACACTTTGTCAGACAAAAGTATATAAACACTTTAACACTTATGATTTCAAAAACCTGATCTAAAGGCTTATTCTTAAATGAAGATAAACATTAGATTAAACATTGTGGATAAACAGTTAAATTGTAGACAAATATAATTTGTGCCCAATATAGTTAATTAAAACTAAAACTGAAACTAATAATAAAACCATTAAACAATTGTTGCTTTAAAGTAAAGTAAACGTTTTTTTACTTTTATAATACCTTTTATTTCTTCATTTCTGCTAGTTGCCAAGGCAGTATTACTCATTTTAATTAGCTTTTTAAATAACTAATTTTAACTTTATCTATGAAAATAACTAAAACTGAAATAAAAAATGTATAAAAGCTATATAGACATACATAAAAAGAAAAAGTACTAAAAAATGACAAAATCACCAAAAAAAATATAACACTAAAATGGAAAATATAAAAAGTAAAAATGTTTTTTTTTTTTTTTACATTTCATTTGGTCAAGAGCTGTATTTTGGGTAATAAATTAAAAATATTTCTTAAAATAATTAAGTAACAATAATAATTTTTAAAAAAAAGTATAATAATGAATACTTTACAATATTCTAATTATTACAAACTATTAAAGTGATAGTCTACCCAGAAATGAAAGTTCTGTCATGATTTCCTTACCCTAATGTTGTTCCAAACCTGACCTACTTTCTTCTGTGCAACACAAAAGAAAAAGTTTTTGAAGAATGTTGGTAACCAAAGTTTTGGTTCCCATTGACTCCCAATATATTTTTTTGGTCATACAATGGGAATCAACAGTTTGGTTACCAAAATTCTTCAAAATATTTCTTTTAAGTGTTTGTTTCAAAAGGGAAAGAAAGTCATACGGATTTGGAACTAAATGAGGGTCAGTAAATTCTGACAGAAATTAAAATTTTGGGGTGGACAGTCCAAATCTATGCATTGAATTGGACCTCTGCTGACTAGTTTCAAAGTAGTTTGAACATGGTTCACATTTGTCATTCTCTCTATCTCTGTGTCCTTCAGCCCGCCGGGTCAGAAGGAACCCCCGTACCTGACAGAGGCTGGCAGAGAGGCGTTTGATCAACTGTACCGACTGTGGGAGGGAGAAATGAGGAACATTCTGTCCACACAGACACCATCGCCACTCCTGCCGCTGCCGCTGGACTGCCAGAGTCAGCTGGTCAAAGACGTTCTCAACGTGCTGATCGGGGTCTCCTCTGCCACGTTTCCACTCAACGAGGTAGAGCAATTAAATATACGTCAAGAAAACACATTTGTAATGTGTGACGACCCACAGAAGCATTTTGTGTGAAGACAATTGACAACAATGAAATTTAGCACATCTACCATTCATAATGTGACAATAGAGAGTGAAACAATGTAGGCAGGACTTGAATTGAACTATTAGGATTTGTTTGGGTGAAACATGGAGCCTAAGCATCACTGTTAGTCTTTTTACTTGGGCCACAAAGAACTACCCAGAAAACCCTAGCAACTGCATGGTAATATGCCAGAGGCAAATATTTTGGAAAACCTTGAAATCAGATACGGAACATTTATTATTAGGAAATTAATTAAGCACCTAATTTGAATAATAACTTTTTCTTGACTTGCTTCATTTTCTGCTCAAGGCTAGTGTGCAGTTTGATGTTCGTCCGGATATATGTGTGTCCGGGACGTCCCCTGAGAGTGTGTCTCGACTGCTGGGTGAGCTGGCGCAGTACGGCACACATTACCTGCGTCTCAGCCGCTTCTCTCTGAGAAGCACGAGTCAGAAGGGACTTGTCTTTCAGGTGACACATACTGTTTTTTCTTACAGTACTTTAGGACTGATCCAGGACCATTATTTCACATCCTGTATAGGGCTCCACGATAAATTGAAATGAAATCGCAATCAGGATTAGGCAGAAGCTGCGATTGTCATGCGTATCTTTCAGTGAAGCACGGTTCTGTGATCAGCACTAAATCTCCATCCGAAGGCCAGAGAAACTCCAAATTACGCCCCGCAGAACAAATCCAGAAAAACCCTAGAGTTGTAGCTGAATAAAAAGAAGATTTCACTGCTTTTATTGACTCAACGTGACTAATAAACACACGACTACAACAATATATGGGCTTTACTGACAAAATGCGCCTGACAATTGCATTCGATTAATTGTGCAGCCCTAATCCTGTATATTCCTTTCCTATAACAACATGTTATACAGATGCTTGTGTGTTTCAGGCCTTCGCAGGTGGGCTGCGGCGTTACCTGCATTATTACAGAGCGTGTGTGCTGAGCACGCCGGCCTCTCTCAGTCTCCTAACTATCGCTTGTCATTTCCGCAAACTAGGCCGTCAGCTCAGGTAAGTCTTCACACAGCTGTGCTTTAAAATGGATCATTTTTTTACTTTTTTTAATACAAGGGTGTAAACATGCAATATTTACAGTGCAGAACTCCTATTCCATCGAGGATTTTTGGAAAGTGATAAAAATGGGTGATGACTTCACTTTTTCACACTAACTCCAGACCAAAAAATAAAAACATTTATTTGTGTGAAAAATGTATGATGCTTTTATACATTTTATTTCACTTTTAAATATTAAATATGTATTTTATGCATCCATTTAATTTATATATAAACATTTAATTTAAATTTGATGCATTTATGATTTATATAAACGTATAATTTATATAACTTTTTAAACATTTTAAAATTAAGAATTTAAATATGTATTATATTTTTAAAATGGGATATGTAAATTATAAATGTAAATATGAAATTAATTCTTAATATTTAAATGTATCATTTTTTATGTGTGTGTATGCACATAAAATATAAATATCTATAAATACTTATATAAGTATACATACATACTTAAAATGTGTATTATTATTAAAAAGTAATTTAAAATTATAAATGTAAATGTAAAATTAAGTAAATATGTTTCCTAACTTTCCCAGTTGGGTAAGCAGAAAAAAATCCCTGTTGATGAGCCCTGATTGTTATAATTATTGGACAACAGGACAAAGAAAAGAAATGGATGTAAACTGAGTTTCAGCAGATAATGTCTAATTAATGTGTGCGTGTGTGTGCTGATCAGGTATCTGTCAGAGCTGTGTTGTGTGGATGGAATCGGAGGAGTGGGACGAGCAACGTTCCCCGTGGTAAGAAACACTCGTCACACGCTTTAAATACTTCTGTCAGAGACATCAGCTTTGAAGTCGAGTTTGAAGACATTGTTTTCAGCTCAGAAGTGTTGGAGACAGGTGGGTGTTGCAGGTCTGCCGTGGTGTTTGTGTAATGGCAGTGTGATGTGTGTGTTTAGGGTGTAAAGCTGCTGTCGTGTCTGTATAATGAAGCTCAGAGTAACTGCAGTAATGAGAATCATCCGGTGCTGCTGTCGCTGCTGAAGAGCAGCTGCGAGCCGTACACACGGTGAGAAACTCATCTCCTCCTTTCTCTTTTTATTTATTTATCTATTATTCAGCTCAGGAAGGTCACTTAGGAGCAGAGTGTTTTTTTGACACCCTATATTTTCCGAGTGAGTGATACCATGAAATGGTAGTGAGATGCTGTAGTGTCTGACTGGCATTTAAATACACAATGCAGATACTCTGCTATTATTTACTCACCCTCATGTTGGAACAAACCCGTATGCTGTTATTGTTCTTATGCAATATGAATGGAGAATCATCACGCTGCTCTTTCCCTTATAGAGGTTGTGTCTGTCAAGTACCAAAAACAAAATTGATAATCATGCCCTCTAACACATTTGCATTCACGCTCCGTTTCAGAAATGCCTCATCGATGAGCTTGATGTCACCCGATAATGAAAATTTGCTGAAAATGTAGTCACCTTCAGGCTAGATAGGTTTGTTTTTTTCATAGGAACAGATTTGGAGAAATATAGCATTCCATTCCATGCTCACCAGTGGATCCTCTGCAGTGAATGGGTGCCGTCAGAATGAGAGTTCAAACAGCTGATAAAAACATCGCAATAATCAAGTAATCCACATGGCTCAGTCCATCAATTAATGTCTTGTGAAGCCAAAAGCTGTGTTTTAAGAAACAAATCCCTCATGAAGCCATTTTAACTTTAAACTGTTGGATCCGTTGGTGAGTTATTGTAGAGTTGAGGCCATTTAGATTCTTTTTTTTTTTTTTTTTTTTGTATTTGTAAAATAATTTTTTAGGAGCTGTTTATTATCTTGCTGTATTATTGCAGTGTTCTGATAATCAAATTATTATTATTATTTGTCATCAGTTTCCCATAACCTATTTCACAAAAAATCTATTTATAAATGTTTATTTGTTTCTAAAGCTCTAACTTTTTTTGTATTTAACTTTGATATTGCAATGGTGATACTATTATTATTATATTAATATTTGTCATTTCATCCATTTTCAGTAACAGCAAAAACATTTTTAGTGACATCCTTGTTTAGAAAAGTTATTCTTAAAATATATATTTTTATTTTTATAATTAATTCATTTTAGCCTTGCTTTAGCTCAAATAGTAGTTCGTGTTGATAACAATGCTAAGGTAATGCATACATATTAGGGACAAAAGTATACTTTTTAGTGTAAATGCATGTGCCAAATGCATAAATGTCATTGTTTAATGCAAAAAAAAAAAAAAAAAACATTTTTTATAGTTACGTAGTTTAGACTGGTTAGTCTACATTATAATGTAGCTTTCTATAAATAATATATATTATAGAACAGTGGTTGTCTATGATATGTTCTTGTTTTAATAACTAACTAAATATTTCCGTGTGGGCATGTAGGTTTGTTTCAGACTGGGTGTATAGTGGCGTCTTCCGTGACGTATATAAAGAGTTTATGATCGAGGTCAATGAGGATTATCTGACCTACAGAGGTGAGCTTCTCAATCTCATGCTTTAATTTTGTTGAATGTTCAGATGGTTAAATCCATCCATTTTTCTGCTGCATTATTATGGATTTCTTGGACTATCTTGATGGTGTGCAGTTACATCAGTGATAACAGTCTTAAAATCAATATGTAATTTATGCAAAACCCCTTTAAAAATGAATGAATCTGTTTCCTCAGATAAGAACTTTTGGACGCAGGGCTACACTCTGATTTCGCGGGATGCGGAGGACTGTGTGCCGGTGTTCCTCAAACACATCGCCAATGACGTCTACGTCTGCGGGAAAACAATCAACCTACTAAAAATCTGCTGCCCACAGGTGCACTTATGTAATGCTTAATATACACTACTGCTAAAAAACTGTGGGGTTCATAAGATTTTTTAATGTTTTTAGTCTCTTATGCTCATCAAGGCTGCATTTATTTTATAAAAGAAAGAAAAAACAGTAATAATGTGAAATATTATTACAATTTAGAATAACTGTTTTCTATTTGAATATATTATCAAATGTAGTTTATTCCTGTGATGCAAAGCTTGAATTTTCAGCGTCATTACTCGTCTTGTGTCACATGATCCTTCAGAAATCATTCTAATATGCTGATTTGCTGCTCAAGAAACATGTATTATCATTATCAATGTTGAAAACAGTTTTGCTGCTTCATATTGTTTAGTGAAAATTGTGATACTTTTTTTTTCAGGATTCTTTGATGAATAGAAAGCGTTTTTTTTTTAATCTTTTGTCTTTACTGTTACTTTTGATCAGCTTAATGCATCCTTGCTGAATAGAGGTATTAATTTATTACAAATAAAATAGATATATCATACTGACACCAAATATTTGAACTGTACTCTCAATGTACAATAAATTAAATAATAATAAATAAATAAAAATACATTTTATTGGAGATAATTACGACATTGGAAGTTGCCATCTAACTCCATCTGTCCATTGAACAGCACTATATCTTCTGGTCGGATGTCCCGGTGCCCTGGATCTCTGTGACGTTTTCCCTGCAGGAAGTAGTGGAGATTGAGAGAGACTGCGCTGTGTATCGTGGACGAATGGAGACGATCGCTAGACACAGCGCCATCAGCAGGGAGGAGCAGGTGCTGCACCTGTTATCATGCTGATTGAATGATTTGTGGAGATTTGTTTTGGAGATGTTGATATGTTGTAAATTAATGATGAGGTTTTTAAAGTAGCTCATCCAGGTTAAGTGTTTATATGTCTGCAGTATGCTTCCTGAATTCAGAGCCAATAATGGTGCAGAGGCGGTGCTGTTGGCATGGCAACAGATGAGATTTTAAAAGCTGGTCCATTAACCCAGTTTCATCAGGACACTCTGACCTGGGCTAAAATGTACTTTATTGTTTTGCGCTGAAGTCTGTCTTCCTTTATTTTCACTCTCTCTCTCTCTCTAACTTGTGTTTTGTCAGGCCATGCGGACTGAACAGGCCCGACAGGAGCTCATTAACCAGGTCAGAGTGTCAGCGGCCAAGACCCTGGAGAGTATCAGAGGTCAGAAATCTGTCCCATCAAAACCCACGAACGCACACACACACACCTGATTCTGTTAGCAGCTTCTGTCTGGGTAAAATTAGTCTTGCATAGCCAGACTTGACTTTCATCATAGTTCCATGTCCCAAATAGCACCCTTCTAAATTATGAAATAAGAAATGGGAAACTCTATGGGCCTGCAAGTTCACGTTGAGTTAGCCATTTAGGACAGAACCACATTGCTGCTTAAAAATTAAGCACATTTTATTTCAGCTAATTGCCAAGGCAACTTTTTTATTTTTTGTATTTTTTTCTAACTAAAACTAAATATTCTAAAACTAAAACCTGATAAAAAACAAAATAATAAATAAAAAATTTAAAAACCCAATAAAATTACTAAAATTATAACACAACTACAAAAGTTCTTATTTTTGTTTAGTTTGGTTTAGTTTATGTACTAAAATAAAACTAAATAGACTAAAACCAAACTTTAATAGAAACTATAAAGACATACAAAAATACAATAAAATTATAAAACGACTAAAATACAAGTACTAAAACTAAAACGAAAAGAAAACTATATAGACATACTTTTAAAAAAAATACAAAAATGACTAAAAAAATACATTACTAATAAGAAAATATTCGTTTTTATTCGAAATTAGTTTAAGTACTAAAATAACAAACTAAATCTAAACTAAACCTTAATAAAAAACTATGTAGACATACTTAAAATAATAAAAATGACAAAAAAAACTATCAAATGGCTACAGAATTTTAACTAGTTACTATAGAGACATTCTTCATTCTTGTTTAGTTTAAGTACTAAGATGACTAAAACTAAATAAACTAAGGTAACACTTTATTTCGATAGTCCACTTTAGACATTCTACTAACAGTAAGTAACTTTGCAACTACATGTCAACTAGCAGTCATTAGAGTATTAGTAGACTGTCTGCTTAATATCTTCTAACACTTTATTTTGATGGGTGCACAATATACAACATACTGACCATGAGAAACTTTGCAAGTATATGTCAACTTATTCTACTAACCCTAAACCTACCCTAACAGTCTACTCTGAGAGTTAGTAGACATGTAGTTGCAAATTAATGAGAATTAGCTGACATGTAGTTACAAAGTTACTTATAGTTAGTAGAATGTCTGAAGTGGACCATCGAAATAAAGTGTAACCTAAACTAAAACTAAATATACATCGTAAAAAAACTAATAATGGCACAAAAAAAAAAACACAATACAATTACAAAAATTTAAAATAAGTACAAAATTTCAACTTGTTGCTAAGGCAATATTTCTCATTCTCAAGTACTAAAATGACAAAAACTAAAACAAACTATAAAGACAAAATAAATCTAATTCAATATATTAACATACACTGAAATAGTATTTCAGTGATACTAAAATAACAATGTGTAGTAAACAATGTTTTTCGCGTGAGGAGTACACACAGCTGTTCTCCTCGTAGAGGTCAAGTATTAATTGTCAGGACGACTAGGAGAGAGAATGCCTCCCCACAGAGTCAGATGAATGGAGATTACAGCTGACGCCCCGCTGTTCTCGCTTTCGCCCCCTGCAGGTCGGCAGGTGTCACAGCGTCTGCTGGAGGAGGCCCAGAAGAGAGAGCGATTTGAAGAGCTGAAACAGCAGCTGGAGCTCGACCAGGAGGTGAGGAGCATATTAATAACCAGTCAGTAAAACCATCTTCAGCAGTTCTAACTTGTATGGCTGTGGTTTCAGTGGCGTAGTGCTGCGAGACGGAATGAGCAGGAAGATGATTTCAGCTACACTCGAGAGCTCAGAGACCGAGAGCAGAGGCTGCAGGCCCTCGAGGAGCAGCTGGAGCGCCGGGCACGGTGGGCGGCATACAGTAACAATCAGAAAAAAGGACGATAGAGACTGTAGCGGAGCAGTCACCGCCCACAGGAAGTTTATTTCCCATTCATATTCTCCACAGGCATTTGAGCAGTTTATTCAGTAAAGCATTCTCAGCCGTAAATCAAAACAAACAGCTCTAAGATGAATCATAACATTATAATATTGGATTCAAACCAGAGAAGTATTTAAGAAAAAATACAAAGGTACAAGATTTTATTCTCAGGGAACTAACTACTTATCCCATAAAGCATTGCAAATCAAGTATTCAAATGAACAACGATAAATTGTAAAACTATTGACTGAACTTTTTTTTTTTAATTGGAATAAAATATATTTTAATGTTTATTGCAAAACAGGCAAACAACTAGACATACACATAGAATTTGGCAATTAAAGGCATTTTTGTTGAAATTGCTTTGACTTTTAGCTGCATATCGTATCACCCTCAGAGCTCATGGTAGGTCTGTCTTGAAAAGTTCATGTTATCCATAAAAATCTATTTCACTGTGAAGAGAATTAATAGGGTTTTTTTGCACTGTTGCACTTTATAAAAGAACTCAAATATCCAGAGAAATCAAAGACATTTATTAAATGATGTATTTTCTGTGTGTTCAGGATGGATCTGATCGCTCAGTACAGTCAGTTATCCGAAGCTGCTGCCAGACGAGAGCTCAGAGCCATGTGGAAGGTGCAGAGGATGAAACTCGATGAGCGCAGAGTGAACTTCCTGCAGCAAGAACAAATGAATGTACAGGTCTGATATCATACTTAAGATTTTTTTATTGTAGAGTTCGGCCCATTTAGATTTTTTGCATTTGTAAAATACATTTTTAGGACCTGTCTAATATATTATCTAAAATCTCACTTGTGTCATATGAAAGTCTCCAGTTCTCACAGTTTGTGAACCATCCTTTCTGAGATCCTTAGACTTTTAACTGTCTGGTATTTGTACTTGATAGTTTTAAGAGATACGTATGCATTTGCCATTAAAGTACTATTTTGAAGTGACGGATAAGGGGAAATCTTTATCTCTGAGGTGCTATGATTTCTGTTCAGGCTCTTCTGGAGAAGTTTTATTTAGGTCAGGAGGGTCCCCCTGTACAACTACACAATGAGGTCTGTGTGCTGTTCTTTATACTCATCTATAGCATCATAAATTCAACCTACTCTAATGCTGTTTTAATTGTTTTCATTTCGTTTGTCTGCAGCTCTCTGAGGAGCAGAATCTACGAGAACAGCAAATAGCAGATCCTCCTCTCCCAGAATCCTCTGTTCCTCCCTGTCCTCCTGCCATTGGTGAAGCACAAGCTGTCATATCAGAGGAAAGCAACATTGCTGACTTCCTCCCAAAGCCTCCATGCATCCCTTATAGTGGTGCCGTGACCCATGCCCTCCACGACATTGGATTTGACCTCCTGCAGTCCTCTCAGAAACCCCACCCACAGCAGCCACACCCATCAACCTCCCACATATGTGTCGGTGAAAACGTTTCGGAATTCCTAGAGTCTGTCCCCGTACCTAATATACACGGACACGCGTCCAAGTCCAGCTTCCCACTGGGTCAGTTCACTCCAGAGGTGCCAGCAGGTCACCCAAAGGCTAGTGTTCATGGACACCCTTCACAGAGCTCCGTGCAGCTGGGAGACTCCACTGCCTCAGGGCAAAACAAGCGCCCAATCCGCTCTGAGTCTAACACCCCTGCACAAACCACTCAAGAGCGATCATGCGAGGCAGATAGAGATAGCCAGTGTACAGAAAAACAACCGACTGGAGAAGAGACAGCAACAGAGCCCTCGGCGGCCAGCACAGGTTCAGAGCCAAAGCAAGCCGCCCAGGAGCCAACAGAGGAAGCCAAGTCCTGTGAGAGTGTCAGCCAGCCCTCTCACTGTTCTCAGCCAGAGCAAGAACAATCTGTGTCTCTTCTCAGAGGCATCCATGAGTCAGAGTCTGATTCTGATATGAAAAATAACAGCCATGATCCTGATCCAGCACTGATCTCATTTTTGCCCTCCTCTGATGTCTGTGGCCACGCCTCTGACTCCCATATAAGGGTTGGCGGACATGTTTCTGAAGTGACCGCTCCCATCCCCACAGCTAATATTCATGGCCACACCTCTGATGCCCATATAAGAGTTGGCGAACATGTTTCTGAAGTGACCGCTCCCATCCCCACAGCTAATATTCATGGCCACACCTCTGATGCCCATATAAGAGTTGGCGAACATGTTTCTGAAGTGACTGCTCCCCTTTCCACGCCGAACATCCATGGCCATGCCTCTGATGCCCATATAAGAGTTGGCGAACATGTTTCTGAAGTGACCGCTCCCCTTTCCACGCCGAACATCCATGGCCATGCCTCTGATGCCCATATAAGGGTTGGCGAACATGTTTCTGAAGTGACCGCTCCCATTCCCACAGCTAATATTCATGGCCACGCCTCTGACGCCCATATAAGGGTTGGCGGACATGTTTCTGAAGTGACCGCTCCCATTCCCACAGCTAATATTCATGGCCACGCCTCTGACGCCCATATAAGGATTGGCGAACATGTTTCTGAAGTGACCGCTCCCATTCCCACAGCTAATATTCATGGCCACGCCTCTGACGCCCATATAAGGGTTGGCAAACATGTTTCTGAAGTGACCGCTCCCATCCACACAGCTAATATTCATGGCCACGCCTCTGACGCCCATATAAGAGTTGGCGAACATGTTTCTGAAGTGACCGCTCCCCTTTCCACGCCGAACATCCATGGCCATGCCTCTGATGCCCATATAAGAGTTGGCGAACATGTTTCTGAAGTGACCGCTCCCATTCCCACAGCTAATATTCATGGCCACGCCTCTGATGCCCATATAAGAGTTGGCGAACATGTTTCTGAAGTGACCGCTCCCCTTTCCACGCCGAACATCCATGGCCACGCCTCTGATGCCCATATAAGAGTTGGCGAACATGTTTCTGAAGTGACCGCTCCCCTTTCCACGCCGAACATCCATGGCCACGCCTCTGACGCCCATATAAGGGTTGGCGAACATGTTTCTGAAGTGACCGCTCCCATTCTCACAGCTAATATTCCTGGCCACGCCTCTGACGCCCATATAAGGGTTGGCGAACATGTTTCTGAAGTGACTGCTCCCATTCCCACAGCTAATATTCATGGCCACGCCTCTGACGCCCATATAAGGGTTGGCGAACATGTTTCTGAAGTGACCGCTCCCATTCCCACAGCTAATATTCATGGCCACGCCTGACGCCCATATAAGAGTTGGCGAACATGTTTCTGAAGTGACCACTCCCATTCCCACAGCTAATATTCATGGCCACACCTCTGATGCCCATATAAGGGTTGGCGAACATGTTTCTGAAGTGACCGCTCCCATTCCCACAGCTAATATTCATGGCCACGCCTCTGACGCCCATATAAGAGTTGGCGAACATGTTTCTGAAGTGACCGCTCCCATCCCCACAGCTAATATTCATGGCCACGCCTCTGACGCCCATATAAGGGTTGGCGAACATGTTTCTGAAGTGACCGCTCCCATCCACACAGCTAATATTCATGGCCACGCCTCTGACGCCCATATAAGGGTTGGCGAACATGTTTCTGAAGTGACCACTCCCTTTCCACGCCGAACATCCATGGCCATGCCTCTGATGCCCATATAAGAGTTGGCGAACATGTTTCTGAAGTGACCGCTCCCTTTCCACGCCGAACATCCATGGCCATGCCTCTGATGCCCATATAAGGGTTGGCGAACATGTTTCTGAAGTGACCGCTCCCATTCCCACAGCTAATATTCATGGCCACGCCTGACGCCCATATAAGGGTTGGCGGACATGTTTCTGAAGTGACCGCCCCATTCCCACAGCTAATATTCATGGCCACGCCTCTGACGCCCATATAAGGATTGGCGAACATGTTTCTGAAGTGACCTCCCATTCCCACAGCTAATATTCATGGCCACGCCTCTGACGCCCATATAAGGGTTGGCAAACATGTTTCTGAAGTGACCGCTCCCATCCACACAGCTAATATTCATGGCCACGCCTCTGACGCCCATATAAGAGTTGGCGAACATGTTTCTGAAGTGACCGCCCCTTTCCACGCCGAACATCCATGGCCATGCCTCTGATGCCCATATAAGAGTTGGCGAACATGTTTCTGAAGTGACCGCCCCATTCCCACAGCTAATATTCATGGCCACGCCTCTGATGCCCATATAAGAGTTGGCGAACATGTTTCTGAAGTGACCGCCCCTTTCCACGCCGAACATCCATGGCCACGCCTCTGATGCCCATATAAGAGTTGGCGAACATGTTTCTGAAGTGACCGCTCCCCTTTCCACGCCGAACATCCATGGCCACGCCTCTGACGCCCATATAAGGGTTGGCGAACATGTTTCTGAAGTGACCGCTCCCATTCTCACAGCTAATATTCCTGGCCACGCCTGACGCCCATATAAGGGTTGGCGAACATGTTTCTGAAGTGACTGCTCCCATTCCCACAGCTAATATTCATGGCCACGCCTGACGCCCATATAAGGGTTGGCGAACATGTTTCTGAAGTGACCGCTCCCATTCCCACAGCTAATATTCATGGCCACGCCTGACGCCCATATAAGAGTTGGCGAACATGTTTCTGAAGTGACCACTCCCATTCCCACAGCTAATATTCATGGCCACGCCTGACGCCCATATAAGGGTTGGCGAACATGTTTCTGAAGTGACCGCTCCCATTCCCACAGCTAATATTCATGGCCACGCCTCTGACGCCCATATAAGAGTTGGCGAACATGTTTCTGAAGTGACCGCTCCCATCCCCACAGCTAATATTCATGGCCACGCCTCTGACGCCCATATAAGGGTTGGCGAACATGTTTCTGAAGTGACCGCTCCCATCCACACAGCTAATATTCATGGCCACGCCTCTGACGCCCACATAAGGGTTGGCGAATATGTTTCTGAAGTGAGCACTCCCATCCCCACAGCTAATATTCATGGCCACGCCTCTGACGCCCATATAAAGGTGGGTGAGTTTGTGTCGGATGTAGCCTCCTCTCGCCCATGTTGGAGCAAATACGGTCACTCCTCTGACAGCACCCTTAAAGTGGGTTGTGTGATGCCCAATGCCACCATTAACCCAACCCCTCTACCTGGCAGTGCTTTTGGTCATTCGTCTGACTCCACGCTAACAGTCGGGTGTGTTGTATCAGGCGTTGACCCTCAACCCTCTCCGATACCCGGCAGTGAGTATGGACATTCCTCACAGTCCACCTTGGGTAGCGGGTGTGTGGTTAGTGGGACTGAAACCACTCGACCCAGCTTTCTTTACAGTGGTGCCCACGGCCATTCGTCAGACTCTGCTCTGGGCATGGGCTGCATGGTTGGCGGGGTGGTGCCAGGGAGTTTGTACCAAGACAGACCAGAAACCAGACAGAAACCAGCCGACACAGACATCCAGGGTGAGAACACTGCTAAAAAACTCTTAACAGAAGGTGCTACAGGCATAAACATTTAGCATCTTCAGCTGCTTTCAAAAACCTTCAGAACTTAAAAATAACTTTGCGAACTTAAGAAAAAAAAAAAGTAAAAAATAATTAGCAAATTATGAAAAAAAAAAATAAAGTAATAAAAAAAATTACATTTTATGTGTGTGTGTGTGTATGTATATAGTGACTCGAAGGACCAGCACCAAATCCACTTGTACCACTCTTTCAAGAATTTACCTTCAAGAATCTGATAGTAAGTTTGGGAGTTCATTTTTAGTCCATATCCTATCCTGACTAAAAATGAACTCCCAAAACTTACTGCCAAATTCTAGAAGATACACTCTTCAAAAAGTGGTAAAAGAGGATGTGGTGCTGGTCCCTCTGAACTTATCTGTCAATAAAGCCTATAAAAAAATGAGTCTTCATGTATTTCACAACACTTCAGCATGTTATTCTTATTAAGTGAGGGTCATTTTTTTAGGATTTTTTTCACCCAAGCAGAGTCTCTGAGAGCCTGACACCTTGTAATTCTAGAGACTCCAGGTAGGTTGCAGTTTTGGAAAATGGTGGCGCTAGAGAATTCTTAATTCTTTTGCAGTTAACGTGTCTTTTCCTCTCTACCTGTTTTTTTCTGACCGTGCTGACCCATTGAGCATTTCGCTGTCCAATGGTCATGCCTTAAAGGGATACTCACCCTCAAGTAGTTCCAAACCTGTATGAATGTCTTTGTTCTGCTGAACACACTGAGTTAAATCTCTTTATTGGCTCATTTTATCTGTAGAAGAAAACCTTAATAATCATGCACACCGGAATATAAGGAGTTTTTCATTTCCAGCCTTCATGGGCAATTATATATCACTTATAAATTATTAAATACAAAATTATTAGTAGTTATTAAGATTGATGTGGTTTGGAATTGGTAAAATGTGCTTGGAAAAAAATATGATCAGAATATTAACTTGCATAATAATGCAATGTATATACATATATTTATATGATTTCTGTCGGTTATACTCTAAGTGAATCCACTGTGGTTAATGATTTCATATTGTTTGTATTTGTAATGCTGTACTGCAGCGCCCCCTAGTGAGCTGTTCTCCCTGGATGAAGGACTGTCTGCCTGGGCTCTGGGACTGGGATTGTCTCCTAAAGAGAGTCCAGAGGATCGCTATCTTCTCAGCCTGGCCTCACAGTACCAGGTGGAGCAGTACCAGGACTCGTATGGTCTGATGAGTGAGTACCGGACCGCCTCCTCCATCATGACCCCTAGAGCTTTCTCTCTTTCTGTCAGAAACTGAGAGGTTTGTGTTGTCGTTCCTGCTCTAGCTGCGGCTCCAGACTCTGAGCTGCTGCTGCAGGTGACTCGGGGTCCGAACGGCCTTCCTGTCGACCCGTCCCTGCACCGGGCCACCGACGCCACTGCTGTTCAGCTCAGCGAGATGATGCCACTTCCTGTTCTCATGAAACACTCTGTTACAACACCGCTTATTACACAGTATGTAGACTAGAGCTGGTGTGTGTGTATATGTATATGTATTTTAGTCTTTTAGTATGTGGTTATGGTATAGTAGTATGTTATTCATTCAAAAATATATTAAAAACATCAAAAATGAAAATGGATAAATATACAATTTTAAACTGATTTATTATGTACATATCTAATATTATATATGGATGTCTGTGTATATTAAATATATAAAGTATTCTTTGTTATTTTTGAAGTTAAGTATTGTATCATTCAAAAAATATATTTAAAAACATCAAAAATATAAATGACAATACAATTAAACTGACAAAAAAATATACAATTTTAAACTGATATTTTACATTCATGTTTAAAAATGTAGTTAAATGCAACATATCATTTGATAAATTAGGTGATTGGATACTTAGGCCTGTTTACATTGTAATTAAATACATTTTCAAATCAAATCGAAATCTAAATTGAATTGCGAAATCAGTTCCAATATCCAGCCCTTATGTAAACCATTGCTTATAAGCAACAGAGAAATCCCTTTATTCCAAAAAAAAAGTACATTTAAAACACTCTCTCTCTCTCTCTCTCTCTCTCTCTCTCTCAGTGTGTCTATGGTAAATAAGGCCGTGGTGGATTATTTCTTTGTGGAGTTGGGTGTGGAGAAGCACTTTGAGACTCTCAGGCATTTCCTGTTGATGGAGGATGGAGAGTTTGCCCTCTCTCTCAGCGATCAGCTCTTCGAGAAGGTCTGAGTACAGTTTTTACACACAATCAGATTACAAATTAAACATCTAAAAGATTATATCTTCTCATGCTGAATTAACCGTGCCGCATAATGAGGTCATGTGAGGTAAGTGTAGCATACTACTGTTGAAAATGCTTCTCGCTGTGTGTTGTGTTTAGCTGGGCAGTGGTCAGACGCCCGGTGAGCTGCTGACCCCGCTGGTGTTGAACTCCATTCTCAATAAGGCCTTACAGTACAGTGTTCACGGCGACAGCGAGCTGGCGGCCCACTTCACGTTTGCGTTGCGATACCTCCCTGAGATCTTCCATCCTCACGCGCCAGACTCGCTGAACTGTCTCGAGCTCCGCTACAAGGTCAGAGACGCCCACTGTGTTCATTTCTTCAGTTTCTGAAGCAATATTCTCATAATCTCTCTCTCTCGTTCTGCCTGTAGGTGGACTGGCCGGTGAATATCGTCATCACGGACAGCTGTCTGAACAAATACAACAGACTCTTCTCCTTCCTGCTGCAGCTCAAACACATGGTGTGGTCCCTTCGAGACGTCTGGTTTCACCTCAAGAGGACGGGTGAGATTTCTGCCCCGCTTTCTTTTCATTATACACACAGAAAATGTATGAAACTCTGCACAGATAATTGTTTCGTGTTTAATTCACAATTACTTCATATAGATCTGTTCCA
Organism: Onychostoma macrolepis; assembly: GCF_012432095.1. Taxonomy (NCBI): domain Eukaryota; kingdom Metazoa; phylum Chordata; class Actinopteri; order Cypriniformes; family Cyprinidae; genus Onychostoma; species Onychostoma macrolepis. The sequence continues at coordinate 5,819,245 of NC_081179.1, forward strand.
AATCCTAGTGAGCTGCCTTCATAGGGAACATTTTACAATTCAGGCATCATTGTTGAACTTGAAGAATTTTTCCAAACAGTAGGCAGCAGAATTATAAACTTCATAATTAATATAGGGATATGTGTAGCTACACAGATTTTTTTCCCCTGAAAGATATAAATGAGATGTGTAAATGAAATAATTGTATATGTGTGTGTTTACTATAAAAATGTTAAAATATTTAACATTTCAAAATTGTCATTTTAAATTATTTTAATATGTAATTAGTATACCATAATAAATAATAAAACTATACATATATATTTTAGTAATAAAATTACCAATATATAAATATATAAAAATGTTTTATCTATAAATAAAATTATTTATGTATTACTTATATCACATGTGTGCATATATTACAAACAATATTTTAATTTGTTAATATTATTTGTAATATATAATAAAGTTTTTTATGTGTGTGTATATATGTATATATATATATATATATATATATATATATATATGTATGTATATAGATAGATAGATAGATATGTGTGTGTGAAGCAGTTCTCAGAAACCGTGGGTTTACAACTAAATATTAGTTCAGTGATTCACAATAAAGCTAAATCTTCAAGCATTTTATTGTTTATACAGTAAATATTTGAGTTTGTAAAGAAAAATTCAGACACTGCTATTTTTTTGAACAGCCTAATATTCCTTTTTCTTCACTTTCTGTAAAGTAATAACAAATTTGCTACATTTTTCTTTGTTTTGATTTAGAATAGAATGTGCAATGTTCCCAAATGCATTTGTGTGTACTGAAGTTAAAGTTATAAGGATTTTGAGCTTTACTCAAACACAATGCTATTATTTTGAACACCACTGTATATTTGTGTGTGTATATATTAGTAATATATAAGACATTTTATTTCTTTATATATTACTAATATATATAATTTTATTATTTATTATGATTTAATATACTAAACTATGTAATATATATTATAATTAATATATTAAATTATAATAAAATTATACATGTATATTTTTAGTAATATGTCATGTAATAAATGGCAAATTTAAATAATATAAATGATTAAGTATTTTACCATTTTTATTATATGTATATGTACAGCGGGTAAAATAAGTATTGAACACGTCACCATTTTTCTCATTAAATATATTTCTAAAGGTGCTGTTGACATTTTGACAATTTTCACCAGATGCCGGGAACAACCCAAGTAATCCATACATACAAAAGTTCAGAAATTAAGTTCTGTGTAATAAAATGGAATGACCCAGTGAAAAAGTATTGAACACGCTTACTGAAATTGATTTAATACTTCGTACAAAAGCCTTTGTTGGTAATGACAGCTTCAAGACGCCTCCTGTATGGAGTAACTAGTCGTATGCATTGCTCCGGTGTGATTTTGGCCCATTCTTCCACACAAACAGTCTTCAAATCTTGAAGATTCCATGGGCCTCTTCTATGAACTCTGATCTTTAGATCTTTCCATAAATATTCTATTGGATTCAAGTCAGGTGATTGCCTGGTCTCATCTGACCAGACTATATTCTCCCAGTATTTCACAGGCTTATCTAAATGTTGTGCAGCAAACTTTAAACGAGCTTCAACATGCTTTTTCTTCAGCAGTGGAGTCTTGCATGGTGAGCGTGCATACAGGCCACGGTGGTTGAGTGCATTACTTAATGTTTTCTTTGAAACAATTGTACCTGCTAATTCCAGGTCTCTCTGAAGCCCTCCACAAGTGGTCCTTGGCTCTTAGACAACTCTTCTTATAATTATTTTCACTCAGAAATTGTCAGAAATTTTGCAAGGAGCATCTGATCGTGGCCGGTTTATGATGAAATGATGCTTTCCACTTCCGGATTATGGCCCCAACAGTGCTCACTGGAACATTCAGAAGTATAGAAATACTTCTGTAACCAACGCCATCAGAATGTTTTGCAAAAATAAGGTTATGAAGGTCTTGAGAAAGCTCTTTGCTTTTAACCATCATGAAATGTTTCTTGTGTGACACGTTGGTAATGAGACACCTTTTTATAGGCCATCAGTTGGGACTGAAGCAGCTAATATTAATGTCCACTGACAAGGGGCAGGATTGCTTTCTAATAAATTACTGATAGATTTCAGCTGGTGTCTTGGATTTACATGGCTTTTTGCATCTCCCTTTCTTCGTGTTCAATATTTTTTCTGTGACCTTCCAATTTATTACACGGAACTTAATTTCTGAAATTTTGTTTTCTTTGTATGTATGGATTACTTGGGTTGTTAGCGACATCTGGTGAAAATTTCATGTCAACAGCACTTTTAGAAATATATTTACTGAGAAAAATGGTGACGTGTTCAATACTTATTTTACATGCTGTATATATATACTTGATTTGATATAATTGTACTTGAAGCAGACCTGATACTTGAACTGTTTTAGATACAAATAATCCGTTTCCTCCTCATGTCTCTCAGCGCTGGTGAAAGGTGCAGGTCGCTCTGCTCAGTTCCATCAGCTGCAGCTCTACAGACACGAGATGCAGCACTTCGTGAAGGTGATCCAGGGCTACATCGCTAACCAGATCCTTCAGGTGTCCTGGAGCGAGTTCACACACAAACTGAGCAGCGCCAACGACCTGGACGCCATTCACCACACGCACGCCGAGTACCTCAACAGAGCCATCTTCAGGTGAGCACTCATCACACATTCAGTTCATGCACAGATATCTGGAGCCGGATATGGAGATGGGATGGTCCTTTCTTTCCTCTCTCAGGGGTTTGCTGACGGAGAAAGCCGCCCCCGTCATGAACATCATCCACAGCATCTTCAGTCTGATTTTGAAGTTCCGTGGGCAGCTGATCGCACAGCCCTGGGAGCTCCAGCAGGGGCAGCCAGTGCATCCCAGTTTCATCGCCATGCAGCAGTCCTACAACACTTTCAAGTATTACTCCCGCTTCCTGTTCAAAGGTAAGCTGCTCCTACAGGTGTAAACACTGAAAGACCAGAGTTCTGTGACGGGCTGATAAGATTAGAGCGTCACACCTGCCTGTACAGATACAGTCACCACAACCTGAAATCACTTATACACCTCAATATTTTTTTTTTCCCAAGTAGATTTAAAATATAAAGACAAATCCAGTTATATAGAAAATATAAAGTAAAATACCCAATAAATATATATATAAATATATATAAAACTTAAAGTATTCATTTAAGGTACATTTAGAACAAATAAAAATGTCAGATTAAGTTGCGATTTAATCGCAATGAAACGTTGCACTCGCAAAAGAGTGCAAAATTTTAAATGCAAAATTGATTTTAGTGCGATCAAAATACTTTCTTCTTTGTGAGACGAACATTTTCTCCACAAAACTCTGATTGCGCACGTGCAAAATGCACTTTTGCACGCTCAAAATATGATCTTTCACACGCAGAATTGTGGCAGAGAACTAATCCCATAAGGCCACGGGTCAAACAGAAAATGCGCGCTGCGTTAATCGCGTGTTAATAAAATTAGTGCCGTTAAAATGAATTTGCGTTAACTTTGACAGCATTTATATATATATATATATATATATATATATATATATATATACACACACACACACACACACACACACACATATACATATTATTTTTTTAAGCTTTAGAAAATGTTTCTAAAGCTCTTATAAAATGGTTAGTTGAATTACTTTTATATATATATTTATATATATATATGTGTGTGTATATGTGTGTGTAACAGTACATGTATTTATCCTGAAGATAATTTTAATTATAAAATTAAAATGTTATATTTTTTTTTTTTCGCTCCGAATTTCGCCTGCCTTCGCTACTGTTCGGATGCTCTTGCTCCCTATTTATGGACTTTTCTCAGATCTCTCTAAGATTTTAACTTCAGCAGATCAGCACAGTGCTCAAACAACACATTTTTTTGGGAAAAAGAAGACTCTTTGCCTCCCACTGCCAGCAGCTTACATTCTGGAGACGGGAAAACATAGCTGTCTAATAAAAAGTTATTTGCTGGACTTCCAAAACAGGCGGAACACACAGCAGATGGTAATCATGGACCCCCGCAGCATACAGCCGGTGAGTCCTGTGAATCTCAACAGTTTATACCAAGTGTAGAGAAACAAGCCGAAACTGATCGACAGACTAATCGATGGCACAAACAGGGAGCGAGACCCAAAGGCACTCGAGACATCAGATTGTCACGAGTATCTCATATTGCTGCCATAGCATCCTCTACTCCAGATACGGCTATGACAAGACTTGTAAACACTAGTATTCTACAACCCTCTATACATCTTGAGAACAGTTTTGAAGCATTAATGAATGTGGGTGAGGAATCCCCAAATGTGATTGAACATAGATCGTATCAGCCAGCAGCTAACATCGCTACTAACAGACGCTCGAGGTCGAGCAGACAGCGGCACTCAGCTCAGAGCACAGCCGAGCCCAGGACTCTGATAGTGGGTGACTCTATTATCAGAAACATCAGTAGCAGCACTACAACTACATGCTGCTTTCCTCAAGCAACCGTCTCTGATGTGCGCAAGGAACTTCGGAACATTCTGATGAAGCACAAGACTGCAAATCGAATCATCATCCATGTGGGGAAGAACGATATTTGGAAAGAGCAGTCAGAACTCCTTAAGAAGGATTTCAGTTGAACTCTTTGAAACACTTCAAAGACTTGGACCACTCCCAGCAAGGGAAACTATTATGTTTTCACGGCTGCTTGGGCTGAATACATGGCTACAAAGAACCTGCAGTATAAAAGGAGTCAACTTCATCGACAACTTCAATCTTTTCTGGGGCCATAGACAACTGTTTAAACTGGATGGCCTCCACCCGAACAATCTTGGTGCAAGAGTGCTAAAGGACAATATCTATTTCTCCCTCCGTCATCCTTCAATGGTGTGTGTCAATCCACTCGGCCTGGATGGACCTAGACAGAATATGAGTGACCACAGGACTTCATATCAGCTTCAGGGTCATCATATGGTTGGCACATCCCACAAGGACATTGATAACGCCACACAGCCAAAACAAGCTCTCCTCACGGAGACTATCCCAGCTGAGCCCTACCCACAAAGCTTATCACAAACAGATTGTGACATACTACATCAGCTCTAAGACTCAGCACCCAAGGACGACTTTCTGGAAAACAGCCAGGGAAGCCAGGACAACGTATCACAGCCACCGGAAACACCAGAGCCAGAACCCCGCTCACCAGACACATTATCCCTCTCTCCAGCATCTCCACTTCTAAGCTTCTCACAGAAAATGGAGGAACTGGTGTATGCTGGGACCAAACTCTCCCACTCTTTCGCTGCAAGCCCCCAGATATCAATTAAAAAACGGCGGGCCCCCCAACCACCAAAGACTGCAGGCCTAGCTCTCCCTCCTCCTCCTGTGAGAGCTCTGCGACCGCTGCCGCAACGCCAGGGCCCAAACCCTCCTCCATCGGCTGTAGGTGAACCAAAAACAACTGAAAACAACTCTCAGTGATATGTGTTGGGTCCCCGCTATATTAGCAGCAACATTCACAAATGTTTACAGAACAAGCAGGAACCCAGTGTGCCTGTAGCTTTCCCTGTCTCTGAAGGCCTTCTCGAGCTGCACGGCTGACCCATCTAATCTGTGGCCTGTAATGCACCAATCTAAGATTGCTGTAGAGACAAAATGTAATTCCATCAAGTTAGCATTTTTAAACATTCGCTCCCTAAAAAATAAATAATTTCTGATCAATGATTTAATAACCACAAACAACCTGGATTTTATGTTTCTAAATGAAACATGGCTTGAAGACAGCTGCAGTGCAACAGTCCTCAATGAAAAAGCCCCTCCTAACTTTAATTTTACAAGTGTCTGCAGGACTGTTAGGAGAGGTGGAGGTGTAGCTACTCTATTTAAAGATGTTTATCAATGCAAGCAAGTGTCATTTGGTCAGTATTTGTCTTTTGAATACCTAGGTATTGTGCTGAAAGGTGCTCCACGCATTCTGTTTATCATTATTTACAGGCCTCCAAAATACTCTTCAGCCTTTGTGGAAGAGTTCACAGAACTGTTATCAATGATTTCCTCAGAGTTTGACTGTTTTACTATTGCAGGGGATTTTAATATTCACATAGATAATGCAGAAATCAAAACTGCAAAAGAAATTATAACTGTTTTAAACACTTTTGACCTGATTCAGCATGTGCATGGACCCACACACAATCGTGGACACACTCTAGATTTACTCATCAGTAGAGGTCTAAACATTTCATCTATTGTTATTAAGGATGTAGCACTATCTCATCACTTCTGTATTTTCTTTGATATATTGATCTCTGTTACCACTGAATCTAGATCTGTCTCTGTCAGAAAGAGATGCATTAACGAGAACACTAGTGCGCTATTTATGGAGGCTATATCTTCAACACCAAGCATTTCTGCAGACTCTGTTGATCTTCTCCTTGATTCCTTTAACTCAAAAGTTAAGAATGTTATTGATGATATTGCTCCTGAAAAAGTCAGCAAGAAGAATGGCAAACAAAAATCATCTTGGAGAAAATCAACAGCAGTTCAGAGTATGAAAAGACAATGCAGAAAAGCTGAGCGGATGTGGTGGAAGACGAAACTTGATATTCACTATAGCATCTATAAAGACAGCCTTCATGCTTTCAATGTGGAACTAGCCACAGCTAGACGGACCTTCTTCTCAAACCTCATAAACAGTAACTTAAACAACACTTGCACTCTTTTTGCTACTGTTGAGAGACTGACAAACCCCCCAAGTCAGATTCCCAGTGAAATGCTCTCTGACAGCAAATGCAATGAATTTGCTTCTTTCTTTTCTGAGAAGATCAATAATATCAGAAAGGCGATTGGCACATCCTCAAGTTATGCAGAGGTCACACAGATTCGACCGCTATTTCAAAAAGAAGTGACTATGTCTGTTTTTGAAGCAAATGATAGCAAAATTTTGGAAGAAATAGTACAGCACCTTAAATCATCAACCTGCTATTTTGACACACTTCCCACATCTTTTTTCAAAAGTGTGCTTAACTGTTTAGAAGCAGATCTCTTAGAAGTGGTGAACGCCTCACTTCTTTCTGGGACTTTTCCAAACTCCTTGAAAACTGCAGTTGTTAAGCCACTTCTGAAAAAGCGTGATCTTGATAACACAATGTTGACCAACTATAGACCAATATCAAATCTTCCTTTCATAGGTAAGATTATTGAAAAGGGAGTTTTTAATCAGCTGAACAACTAAAACTCAAATTGACACCTGGACAATTTTCAATCTGGTTTCCGAGCGCATCACAGTACAGAGACAGCGCTTATTAAGATAATAAATGATATTCGCTTCAATTCTGATTCTGGCAAAATATCAGTGCTGGTACTACTAGATCTTAGTGCTGCGTTTGACACTGTGGATCATAACATACTTCTAGAGAGACTGGAAAACTGGATCGGGCTTTCTGGGATGGTACTCAAATGGTTCGGGTCATACTTAGAAGGGAGAGGTTATTATGTGAGTATAGGAGAGCATAAGTCTAAATGGACGTCCATGACATGCAGAGTCCCACAAGGCTCAATTCTTGCACCGCTCTTGTTTAGCCTGTATATGCTCCCACTAAGTCGAATAATGAGAGGCAATTTGGTTCTATCACAGCTATGCTGATGATAACCAGATTTTCCTAGCCTTATCTCCAAATGACTATAGCCCCATTGACTCCCTCTGCCAATGCATTGATGAAATAAACTGTTGGATGTGCCAGAACCTTCGTCAGTTAAACAAGGAGAAAACTGAAGTCATTGCATTTGGAAACAAAGATGAAGTTCTCAAGGTGAATGCATACCTTGACTCTAGGGGTCAATCAACTAAAACTCAAGTCAAAAATCTTGGGGTGATTCTGGAGACAGACCTTAGTTTCAGTAGTCATATCAAAGCAGTAACTAAATCAGCATACTATCATCTCAAAAACATTGCAAGAATTAGATGTTTTGTTTCCAGTCAAGACTTGGAGAAACTTGTTCATGCCTTTATCACCAGCAGGGTGGATTATTGTAATGGTCTCCTCACTGGCCTTCCAAAGAAGACCATTAGACAGCTGCAGCTCATCCAGAACACTGCTGCCGGGATTCTGACTAGAACCAGAAAATCTGAGCATATCACACCAGTCCTCAGGTCCTTACACTGGCTTCCAGTTACATTTAGGATTGATTTTAAAGTTCTTTTACTCGTTTACAAATCACTCAATGGCCTAGGACCTGAATATAAACCTAACAGACCACTCAGATCATTAGGATCGAGTTAGTTAGAAATACCAAGGGTTCACACAAAACAGCTATTATGTTCGCAGTTGGAACCAGCTTCCAGAAGAGATCAGATGTGCTAAAACATTAGCCACATTTAAATCCAGACTCAAAACTCATCTGTTTAGCTGTGCATTTGTTGAATGAGCACTGTGCTATGTCCGAACTGATTGCACTATGTATAATCATTTTCTGTTCTTAACTGTTTAACATTTTTTTAAATCAATTTGTATATCTTGTTTTTATTTTTTTTTTTTAATTCCTTGTTTTTATTGTTGTGACTCTTTTTTTTAAATGACTTTTACTTCCTTTTATGTAAAGCACTTTGAATTGCCACTGTGTATGAAATGTGCTATATAAATAAACTTTCCTTGCCTATAATTGAATTTATTTAAAGAGCAATTTGTTCAGTAAATCATCGTTAAATAAAATAAAAACCTTTTTTTTTTCAAATAAAACAAAACATTTGTTGTAATATTTTCTTAACATCAAAGAATATTTTTTTATTTACTTTTACATATTACATTATCTGCATGTTACATAATATCTTTAATATACTGTTAAATATTTCTTTTACGGTTACATTTTCAAAAAATAAACTAATATATTAGCATTTATTTATTTAATTTGCTAGCATAGTGTGCAACAGTACCTGGAAAATATACATTACATGACAACTATAAATGCATACCCTTTTGCTTGAACCCACTGGCTTACTGTGCAAAACATTACAGATTTATTTATCACGTTCAGCCCATTCATACTGAAGAGCATCTCAATTCATTCAGACTTCTATTGAAAATCTATTGCCATCTTTTTTGTGGCAAATTAAACCACCCATTATGCGAAAATATCTCTTTATTATTGCTGTCATATGCACAGTTTGCAAGACAAGGAGCTGCTGTAAAACTAACCAGATGGTGCAGTCTTTAGAAAACCTGGCTAAATAAATACTGTATTGTTGCCAACAAAGTCAACACAAATACAGCTTGTTTCTCAAGCGGAGATTCACACAAGCCAAATGTTCCTCCAGGATGTTCAGACGCCTCTAAACGCTCCATATCCTACACTTCTGTAGTATTTTATCTTTCCTTGAATGAAGAGTTCTTGTAGCAGAACAATTACAGTAACTTAGTTTGACATGTTCACTAGTGAGCAAAATGATCAAGTATGTCAGTTTAATCAGTCGTATTAGTTAAAATGATAATTAGAGGGCTTTACATTCTGAAATTAATTTTTTTTTTGTAAATGATAAACTTTCAAAGGCATTAAAACATGTTTTCTTGCATGCAAGTTGAATGACTGGCTATGTTTGTTTTTTGCAGTGGTGACCAAACTGGTGGACAAAGGCTATCAGCCCCATCTGGAGGACTTCCTGTTGCGGATCAACCTCAATAACTACTACAAAGACTCTTGATTGTCGTGTGTGTGTGTGTGTGAATTTCAGCCCTCCACATCTCCAGCTTCAGTATTCCTGTCAGTTGTATATAGCCACAATCGCCTGTAGAACTCCAAGCCTCACATTTTGTTCCGTACTGATGCTGTTCATCATTTCCTGTTGTGATGCGTGCGCTGATGCTTTTCTCCACAGAGGCTAAACTATGTGATGTGTAAAATAAACTCATAAAGGAAGTTAGAAATGGTCAGAAAGCTTTATTAGAGTTTTACATTCCGAACAGAGCTGAATCTAACAGACCAATAACTGCTGCACATCCATTCATGAATGTTTTTATTTTTCATCATGCTAAAGCTCATCGCAGGTTACACTTTAGATGGTTACTGAGGCATATTAGAGTTAGAGAAACACTTCAGGATCAGTTTGAGTTGCTCCAGTACGATAAATGTAAACAGTTCAATGTCATTCACTAGCCAGCCACTTAGCCAGGGACTTGATTTCAACAAAGTCAGAACCAACAGGTCAAACAAACGATGACGGGTAAATGAGTGTTTAATAAAGCGCTGATCCATCTGCTCAGACCAAACAACATTGATCAGACAGGAAACACTGAGGGGGAAAAAGCCCTTCAGCGCCAAAAAAAAGTTTAGAAAAAATGATTTAATTTTGTTACCAGACTCACCCTGAGATTCATTTTTTCCACAGAATGAATGTTAAAATATATGCAGTTGTTTTTCCATCTACAGGATGGGTCCGAATGGCCTATTTCAGTTCATCTGTTAACTATTCTCTAGGCTATCAAATGTAAACGGACAACAGGAAGTAAACTCATACTTGTGGATTTAAATTAGTGTTTTAAAAGCAATTTTAATTGCATGTTTTTAAAATATTAAAACCAAAAATATAGACAAATAAGTGTAATTTTGTTTTGCATTCTGCTAAATCCCAATCTGCACACAACATAAATGTGAAGTACATTTATCTAGCAAGTCGAAAAATTGCAACTTTAATCATAATATCTGCATGTAAGATTTTTAAGTTACCTTAAAGGAACAGATTATCTGAAAAAAAAAGAAAATTAGCTGAAATTTGCTCTCCCTCATGCAATTGAAGATGTAGATGAGTTTGTTTCTTCATCAGAACAGATTTGGAGAAATGTAGCATTAAACATCACATGCTCACCAATGGATCCTCTGCAGTGAATGGGTGCCGTCAGAATGAGAGTCCAAGCAGCTGATAAAAACATCACAATAATCCACAAGATAAATAAATCAGTTAATGTCTTGTGAAGTGCATGTTTATAATAAACGAATCTATCAAGACGTTTTAGCTTTAAACCTTCACCACCAACTAAAATATATATTTAATTCCTTGTATACAACAACACTTCCTCATTTTGACGGCACCCATTCACTGCAGAGGATCACTTGGTGAGCAAGTGATGTAATGCTAGATTTCTCCAAATCTGATGAAGAAACAAACTCATCTACATCTTGGATGAGTGCATTTTAAGCTAATTAAAATTTTTTGGGTGAATTATTAATTAACGTTTATGTTCATGCATTCAGAAATTACCAACAACACAAATGTATTTTCTGAAGCAGTATTAGCATGCATGAATGCATATTTCAAAACGTCGCTAATCTTGCAGACTAAATAGTTGCTAGTATGCAAATTGGGGTTCATACCAGTTTTGCAAAACTTAATTAAAAACTGCATCACAATTAAAGTGTAATGGTAGCTTAATGGAATGTAAAGGATTATGAAAATCAGCATTTAACATGTCAGATGCAACAGGAAGTAAGAAAGTGCACATAAATGTTCAGGTTTCATGGTTGTTTGCTTATGTAGTGAGAAATCTGAAACCTTCCTGTATTATAGGCAACAGAATCAACTATTATAAAAAAAGAAATCAGTTTGTAGCTGAAACAGCATCTGACATTAGAAAACGATTTTAACAGTAATGAAGTTTAAATGACAATAGATGCAAATAAAAGACTCTTTTCTTAAAGTGACAGTACACCCAAAAATGAAAACTGAGTTGCTTTTTTCCACACAAACAAACTGAAACATTAATTTACACTGTTGAACTCCTAAACGTACCATTAACGTATAATAAAATTGGTTTATAGTACTCGAGCACTATATTCAGAGTCATGCAATACCCTTCCATGAGGACCAAACCAAATGTTAAGCCGTTATTCACTGAAGAAATGATGAGAATTCTCATTTTTGGGTGAATTATTCCTTTAGCTTGTAAACTCGTGTCTGATGGGTTAAAACAAGCCTTTAACCTTCATCATAAGCATGTAAAACTTGGTAAGTGCTAAACGAATGAGCCATGTTCACTCGATCACCTGCCTTTCCTTCATTAGTCTGTCTGGAGATGTGAGGGGAGGACAGGAGAACAGCAGCAGGAAACGGGAGTGTGAGTGTGTGTGTGTGTGTGTGTGTGTGTGTGTGTGTGTGTGTGTGTGTGTGTGTTCAGATCAGGCCTCCGACTCCTGCTCGTCCGTTCCGGCTGCTTCCGCTTCGTCTCCCGTCTCGCTCTCCAGCAGCAAAAACTTGCCATCGTTTGTCAGGGGCATGGACTTCATCAGCTGCGCCAGAGCTTCAGGGTCCTGATGAACAGATGGACAACAGCTGAGGTTAAAGTCAAGAAAATCACATAAAAAAAAAAAAACAGATTTATCAGTGCATGCTTTAATAAAAATATTTGCACAACCAATGAACAAATTGTAGTAAGTACACTTCGGAAATGACTTATGAATGCAAGTGTAATCTTCTAACCTTGCACTTCCATTAATATATTTATGTAACAATATACTAATATATTCTTACTATAGTTTGAGTAACTATAATAACTCAAACAATATTAATACTTGTATTATTTTATATAATATTACTATCAATATGTATGAATATTAATACATTTAATATAATAGATTATGCCAATATAAAACTTAGAATTCTTATATTATTTTGATTACCAATATAATGTGTGTGTGTGTGCAGTAATTTAATATAATATACTAATTTATTCTCAATATATTTCATTGATTTAAAACAAGCACATAAATTGTATCATTTAATCACTATTGATAAAAAGAATATTAGTACATTTATTTTTTCTTTTACTTAAAAATATTTTTAGTTACATTTTTATTATTACTATCATTTAATATATCACTTGAAAAATGGATAATATTTAATAAAGTACACTAATATTATTAATTTGATATTTTTGTTTTAGTTTTTATTACTATCATTTAAAATATCACTATTGATAAAAATGGATATTAATACATTTAATATAGTAAACTTACATTCTTAACATTTTGTATTGTAATTTTTTTTTTAATTCAATGTGGTATTAATACGGTATTTCAAAGAATACCATGGTAAACATTACTCTTTTCTCTTTTTTTTTTTTTTTAAATCAAATACATAATGCGTCATTTGAATTATGTTGCATATATAGCAGCACAATAACAGACATTAAATTGGTGTGAATTATGTTTAAAATGTTATATTTTAATCTCTGGTTTTACCTTCTTTGCCTCAGAGATATCCTTCCCCAGGTTTATTGTGTAACAAATCTGAGGAGAAACAGCAAAAAGTCATGCGTTAATCTGATATTAAACGTAAGCGTTAAGGTTCATGTTCTGCAGACGGACCTTCTCTCCTTCAGTGTTGCTCTCAAACACAAACACGCTGAAGGAGGGTTGATCCTCGCCTCCGTTGCTCCAGTCGCTCCCCTGCAGAACAAACCCCATCAGCCTGCTGTTCTCCTGATGGGCGGCAAACTGAGTCACGTCCTTCAGCTGGAACTGACAAACACACACAACTGAGATGCTTCTGCTGTCGATGTCTGGCTTCAGCGAGCGCAGTCTTATTAATACATCAACACTTACACTGATTTTGGTGACCTGTGTCTGTGGATCGATCAATCTGTTGACAGACACAAAAACAGTTTTGAGCGTCCTGTACAGATGTAAATACGTCCAGTTCAGAGGTGAGACGGCATACGCACCTGATGCAGCTACTGGAGACCATCAGGTGGGATTCGGTGGTTTTGAAGATGTTGTGAATTGCACGAGCGGCGAGAACCTGCCTCATGGCTTCATAGATCACTTCCTGTGTGTGACCGGCCCGAACGGCCATCGAACCCAAGAACCGCACGGCAAACACCTGCTGCAGGAGCGAATCTGGGATATTTTACACAAAATACAAGGAAAAAGAGAAGTTATATTTTAGGAACATAACGTTTAATAATCACATTTAATAAGCTCATTCATATTCATAAATTCAAGTTCATACATATATACACACATATTTGACATAATATTCTAATATAATAGATCCTTTTTATTAGTCATATCAGTTTTACTTTAAGTTTTTCTATTTCTCAAATAGTCATTTTAATGAAGTTATTTATATATGCTATTTTTTTAAATATAGAAAATGTATAAAAACAGTATATGTAAAATATGTACAATATTTTTATATATTGCTAAGTTACTCAATGATCACATTCAAATTAAAAAGTGATAGATAGATAGATAGCCTCACACAGCAGTCCACGTAGCAAGGTTTATATATATATATGTTTTTTTTTCCTCATGTTATTTGTGTTACGTTTTTTTTTCTACATTTTTGCTATGTCACACCATAGGACACAGTCCAATTTAAATTTTTCAGCTACCCATTATAAATAAATTATATATATATATATATATATATCAAAAAGAATACAAGTAGATAGAAAAAGAATAGAGAAGGCTAGTGTTACAAGCCTTTTTTAAAGAAAAGAAGTTAAATAAATAATAGTAATAAATAGTTAATAAAAAATAAATAGTAAATCACCGTGTGTGTCTGAAGCACCGTCATCATCCTCCGTCTCACCGAAGGGGTTTGTGCGTCTGACAGAAAACAAGCAGTTAAAACAGAGCAGAGACCGTAAAACTATAAACACACTGTAAAACACACAAACACGAGCCATAAAATGATAAATCTACATAAACACTTTACAAAAGGACAAACTGTTTGTCATAAACTCTCCATGTGTTCAGGTGGTGTTTGACCTCTGACCTCGCTCCAGCTCGGTTCTGGTCCAGGAACTCAGATGCAGGCAGCACAATGTCAAACTGGATTGGTGTTCCTGGGACGATCAGATCTTCAGGCTCCAGGGTCGTAGGGGGTTTCTGAGGCTCTCTAGAGGTCACACCGCCTGGTTTCGCTCTACAGATGAGGAAAAACAGGATCATTTAGAAAGATCTATTAAAAGATTTTTATAACCTATAAGTGCACGAGTGTTTAGTCTTCATGAAATGTTAGTACCGGTCGGGGTTAGGAGAACCCTCTGCTCTCTTCTCAAAGCTGGTGATGGGCGTCACAGCCTGGAGGGCCGTCTGATGCAACCTGATCGCCACAGCCTAAAAACAACACACACACACACACACATCACATCAGGTGTCTGAAACAAAAATGAACAAGCCCAATTAAAAAATAAATAAATAAATAAAAAAGTAAACTATTTTTTTTTTAATTTGCCTTTAAAAAAGCTAATTTATAATCTTTTTTAATGATTTGCATATTTATTTACCATGTAGTTGCTAAGTTGCTGTGATTCACTCAGTGCTCACATTATTAAAAAATATATATTTTATGTGTGTGTGTGTATATATATATATATATATATATATATATATATATATATATATATATATATATAAATTTAAAATTGTATGAATGACTTGGTATTTAACTGATTCTTTTCTTGAAATTTATTCAGTTTAATTTTGAAAAACAATGAATTAATATACATAATTAAATACATTAATACATTATGTACTATCATTGTTTGATTATTAAGAAAATGTTTTAATATATATAAAAATTAGCAAATAAATAAAATGTAAACATATACATACTAAAATGTCTTTTATTTACATTTTTAATATTGTAAAGAAAAGACTGTTTCATGTGAGTGCGGATCATGGTTTTGTATAATAAGTGATTTAATGGATCAACGCACCTAAACGAAAGATCAAGTGACGGAAGAGCGCGGAGCAAACAACTTTTGTGGAATAGCATATTTGTTTACCATGGTATACTTGCTATAATCTGGTTAGGTAATTGAAAGCACTATTTAAGGTAGATAAATAAGACTGAAAGACATACCTCTGGATTGTCAGTTAGATAAATTTGTCTGGAAATGTTGTTGAGGGTGCAAATCCACTGTGGAGAAAGATAAACGAAGTGTACAGAAAGAATGTCCAATTCTAATGTATGTAGTATTAATCGATCTATAATTAAGAGAGTTGGTTTAAGATTGTATTTTGTAAAGCATCTTTACTGAAGCGTGAAAATACCTCTTCGTATTCCTTCTTACTCTCAGCCTGAAGAATCAGAGACCTGAAAACAGAGAGAGAGAGAGTGATGGTGACGACAGGATGAACACTGATGACTGCCGTCTGCTGATTACCTGCTGATTTTGATCAGTCTATAATTTTAATGGTAGGTTTATTTGAACAGTGAGAGACAGAATAACAAAAAAATCCAGAAAAACACATTTCAAAAAAGTTATAAATTGATTTGCATTTTAATGAGTGAAATTTGACCCCTTTGCAAAACCCCTGTTGGCAATCACAGAGGTCAGACGTTTCTTGTAGTTGGCCACCAGGTTTGCACACATCTCAGGAGGGATTTTGTCCCACTCCTCTTTGCAGATCCTCTCCAAGTCATTAAGGTTTCAAGGCTGACGTCTGGCAACTCAAACCTTCAGCTCCCTCCACAGATGTTCTATGGGATTAAGGTCTGGAGACTGGCTCGGCCACTCCAGGACCTTAATGTGCTTCTTCTTGAGCCACTCCTTTGTTGCCTTGGCCGTGTGTTTTGGGTCATTGTCATGCTGGAAAGCCAATCACGACCCATTTTCAATGCCCTGGCCCTGAAGGTACATCGTCCCTTTGATGCGGTGCAGTTGTCGTGTCCCCTTCACAGAAAAACACCCCCAAAGCATAATGTTTCCACCTCCATGTTTGACGTGGGGATGGTGTTCTTGGGGTCATAGGCAGCATTCCTCCTCCTCCAAACACGGCGAGTTGAGTTGATGCCAAAGAGCTGGATTTTGGTCTCATCTGACCACAACACTTTCACCCAGTTCTCCTCTGAATCATTGGCAAACTTCAGACGGGCTGTACATGTGCTTTCTTGAGCAGGGGGACCATGCGGGCGCTGCAGGATTTCAGTCCTTCACGGCGTAGTGTGTTAACAGTTGTTTTCTTGGTGACTATGGTCCCAGCTGCCTCGAGATCATTGACAAGAACCTCCCGTGTAGCTCTGGGCTGATTCCTCACCGTTCTCGTGATCATTGAAACTCCACAAGGTGAGATCTTGCATGGAGCCCCAGTCCAAGGGAGACTGACAGTTATTTTGTGTTTCTTTCATTTGTGAATAATCGCACCAACTGATGTCACCTCACCAAGCTGCTTGGCGATGGTCTTGTAGCCCATTCCTGCCTTGTGTAGGTCTATAATCTTGTCCCTGACATCCTTGGACAGCTCTTTGATCTTGGCCATGGTGGAGAGTTTGGAATCTGTGCTTCTGTGGACAGGTGTCTTTTTATACCCTTTAAGAGAGTGCTCCTAATCTCAGCTCGTTACCTGTATAAAAGACACCTGGGAGCCAGAAATCTTGCTCATTGATAGAGAATCAAATACTTATTTGACTCATTAAAATGCAAATCAATTTATAACTTTTTTTAATCATCTGAGCCGATCGAAACTCAAAATCAAATGACTTTATTCTAATAATATAATGATGTTAACTGACATTTATGCATTTGACCAATACTTGTTCAATATTTAATGTCCGTATCCAAGAAATCTGGATCTTCATATTTTATTCTGATTCTTTTCTTGAAATTTATTCAGTTTAATTTTGAGAAAAAATGCCTTTAATTCCAAAAAAATTATGATTTTGTTCTCAAAATACAGTGAGTTAATTCTCGCCATTTTATTTTATTCCACAAAATACAAGTCAAGTCGTTTAATCACATAAATATTTACTATTACTTACTGTTTACAAATGATAGTAATAATAATTACTATAATTTGATATTTACCTTTTATTTATCATATATATATATATATATATATATATATATATATAAAATGTGTGTGTGTTACATATATTTTAACATGTAAAATATGTATATAATTTTACATTTTAAAATATATATTTATATTAGAAATATGGAAAAAAAAATCATTATTAAAATTAATATAGAAACAAAACACTGCACACTAAGCCAGCTTGCAAAAAACCTCCCTGACATTTTATTAAAAGCAAAATATAATCATTCAAATGTATGAAACTTTTCATTTAAATTTTTAATTAAATTAAAGTTTTTACTTTTTAAATTATTTATGTAGTTCATATAGTAAAATACAGTTATTAAAAAGTTAAATCTTATAATTAATATAATATACATTAAATCTTATAGAATTATATATAGTTTATTTATTACATAATTATACATCATATCAATATTTTATCAAATGTATGTAGTATATGTAATATAGTTTAAAAAAAGTAAAAATGTTATATCTCTTGTTTGATGTCTACAAAAACATTCACTGTAGTAGCCTGGGAACTTTATGAGCTGACAGATAAAGCCTGACTTTAGACCACGAACACACGTTTGACAGACTCGGACACACACACACAGTCTCCGTACGTTTTGCCATTGGGTGAAGTGATCTGGAAGCAGTAGCGGCGGTCCTCACACTCGATGGCCATGACAGAACTGTTGTCCAGATCCAGGACCATCCCGCCTGCCACCGCGCCCCGTGGCTGACACATTAGATTACCGCCCTGCGAGAAGAAGAACAAGCGGTCCCACGCCGTCGTCACCAGACCCGTCTTACTGCAGGACACAGAGACTTCAGCATGTTAAACTAGACACGTCACCTGCCCGCTTTCATCAAACCCCACAGACAAACACTGATCCGTACTTCCTGATGTTGAGGTAACCGGCTTTCTGGATGAGGGCGCGATTCACGGGGACCTGATCGTGATCCGGCATGTAGATGGTGTCGTCCACGGACAGGAGCTCTCTCTGAGACGAGCGCATGACCTCTGCTTCCACCTCTAACTGAGACTCAATACTGTCCCACAGACAGACACAGCAGTCAATCACAGCCAATCAATGATCAATCACAGAAATCAGGCCACTCCTTTACCTCTGATTCATGCTAGAAACTGAGCTTAGAAAACTGTCCATCTTCTTCGACACCAGCTCCATCCCCTTCTTAAAGAAATTTATCTGTGAACAAACAGGATATGAGATTATTCGGTTATATTGAGAATGAATAATGCACAAATAACACTTACTTTGAAGCAAAAAGTCATGAGAGGTCATGCATTAGTCATTTTTAGCACATGTAAGCGCATGTTTCAAAGAAACACAAACTTGAATGACTTGCTGCTGTTAAAAAACAGCTGTAACAATATAATAAAAAGACATAACTGAAGAAAAGAAATAACTGAACTCATATTTATATGACTAATGTCTAAAAGATGCCAAGCAAATAAAATAGCATTTTTGAAATTATTTTAATATGTAATATAAATATTACAATAATTGTATTAATTAAAAATGTCTACTTAGAATGTAATACAACAAAAACACACCCATGTGTCAGAAATAACTAATGTTATTTTTAGCAATATTAATCTAAAAAGCAAACAAAATACTGTTTTAAATTTTTAATAAAGCGTAATATAAATAATACAATAACTTTATTATTCCAAATAAAATAATTATTAAATTTGTCTACTTGGAATTTAATTTGATGTTCCAGAAATGACTGAATTCATATTTATAGAAAATATTCATATTAATCTAAAAGATACCAAGCAAATAAAACAGCATTTTTGAAAAGTGAAAATTTATTTTACTAATTTTATAAATTTTTTGTATAAATTTGTCTACTTAGAATTTAATATAATGAATAACTGAATTTGAAATACCAAAATAAATCTTAAAAAACAAAATTGTGCTCATGAAATTGTAGTGAAGTGTAATAGGTAATATTTGTGTAATTATAAATAATACTATTATATATTAATATAGTAAAACTTAAAATCATTTAAAAACAATTTAATTGTAATATGATGTTCCAAAAATAAATTAATATTAAAATAAGTATTAACAATAATCTAAAAACACAACAAATAAAATTATAATTTTGAAATTATTTTTTAAATAAATTTTACTATTAGAAATACAACCATTTATTTTCCAATTTGTCAACTTGGAATTTAATATGATTAAAAAGGCTCCAATATTCAAGAAATAACTGGATTAATATTAATACTGACATAAATAATACTATTAAAAATACCAAGCAAATCAAATGAAATATCTTCAAATTTATTTTTTAATTTGTCTACTTGTAATTTACATGGCTGTTAAAAAAATTGTTTCACATATATCATGAAGCATATTATGGAAGCCTGTTTCCGCCACTGAATAAAAAAAAAAAAAGATTATTGCGACTTTTTCTCTCACAATTCAGACTTTTTTTTCACAGAATTGTGAGATATAAACTCCAGTTTTGAGTTATGTTCTCAGAATTGCGAGTTTATATCTCAAAAGTGCAGCAGTGATTGAGTGCTAGTCGAGGTTGTCAGACCTGAGCGTGTGTGTATCCCAGCATTGGCTCCAGCATGGCCACTCTCTTCCTGTACTGCAGCGCGTTCAGAGCGCAATAATACTGCATAGCGGCCTGATGCTGCTTCCTGCGGCAATACGCCACCTCTCTCACCACCTCGGCTTTTATCTGTCCACAAACACACACTTAACTGCTCCATACTGCATTCTGATTAATGGTTTTCATATAACATATCAGCCTGCAGATTCATCACATCAATATTTACCTTTTCATTTTCTCTCTTTTTAGGTAAACGACTATATTTCACCATGGCAGCTTCATGCTCTGAAGAGACAAAGAGAGACAGAAAAAGTGCTTTTCATTTAGCAAAGAAATAGTTTTGTTTCATTCATTATTAATTAAGAGACATTATTAACTTCATACCATCACTGGCGATGCCGAATATCTCCTTCAATGTGCTGATCTCTGAAAACAAACATCAGCGCTTTAAAATCTCCTTCACTTTATATTAAGATCTGATTATCTCACACCCAGGTTTCACTTCAAGGGATCATATAACAGGATATTCACTTTTGAAAAACATAAAAATACATATAAAAGGCTTTAAAAGAAAAAAGACAGATACAAGAGCCTTAAAGGTACAGTAACACAAGCATTTAAACAGAGATTGTGAGAAACGCTCACGACATTATAAACACCGATTGAGATTTAACGAATATAAAAAAAATTACTCAATTCATATTTGTATAAATATTAATATTCATATAAAATATACCAAGAAAAAAAACCCAGTAATAAGTGATATGAATAATAAAACAATTTTATTATTTAATGATCATCAATGTTCAATAAATAAATTATGATTAAATTAATTATAATGTAACAATGACAATCAATATTAATATTCATCTAAATACAAGCAGACAAAATATATATTAATTATATTATAAATAAATATTATAATTTTTTTTTTAATCATTTATAATTAAATTTGTCTGCTTGAAATTTAATATGATAAAATACAAATAACATTAAATTTAAAAATACATAAAAATTAACATTATTCTAAAAACACAAGCAAATTAAATAGTATTTTTTAATTATTATTTTGACACTTTTGAAAAATCCGTAAAAATACATATCATAAAATACGATCTAAACAATCTAAAAAAGAATAAAATAAAAAAATGGATGTAAGAGTCTTGAAGGTACAGTAACACAAACATTTAAACATCAGAGAAATTGTGAAAAAATGCGAATTAAATTAAAGAAACACTGATTATGAGTAATTTAAAGAAATTAAAAAATACATTTTATAAATATTATTATACAATTTTATTTAATTATTATAAATAATATTTTATAAATACGTAAAAAAATACATTCTATAAATGAATGAATAATAAAGTTTAAAAATAAATAAAGAACACAATCTTTAAAGTGAGTGTTGTACCTGTAAGGTCCTTCTCTCTGAATTGCACCATGGGAAACACCATCTTGTCAGCAATCTGAGTTGCCAGTTCAGTGTGCAGAGAGTTCAGCTAGAGAGATGATATTAATATTGTAATAATTATGTTACTGAAATATTTATAAACTATTAGTGTGTTGTGTGTGGACTATATAAGAAAATGAAATTGTCACACTGTGAACATGTGCTGCTTTGATCTAGAAAATATTAACAATTCTGCAGTTGAAGGTTATGTGATCTCACTGAAGGTCATATGATCAGGTGATCTCGCCATCTTGGCAAACATCAAACAACCTGCATGAGAGAACCAACCCAGAACACCTGCCACATGACTGATGGCCTTGCTCTCACACACACACACACACACACACACACACACACACACTCTGCAGGTGTCTTCTCACCTCTTCCACGCTTTTGGCGAAGTGCTGTAAAGTGTTGATCACCTCTTCATCGCCCTTGGCCAGAGCAAAATTCTGCATCCACAAAGCGTCAGGTGAGATTGATCAGTAACACATCTGACATTCAGATATTCCCACAACTCATCATGACTGCTAATTGCACCGCTGCCGTTAAAAGAGGAAGCAAAAACTACTTACCTGTTTCTCATATTCCAAGAGCTGCTTAGATAGCTGTTCTGTCGCCAGAGCCATTTCATTCTGCAGAGACTCAGAAAATTCATTCAGTCAGATGCAGAATCAGAGCTGCCTTATAC
>NC_081179.1:5846811-5989311 GCF_012432095.1 Onychostoma macrolepis
CCTGTCAGTAGTTCCTGCAAACTCAGTTATTTCCCATGTAAAACCGAAAGCTTCTCCCCCCCCTCTGTTTCCACGGCAACCCTGTCAGGGTGGAGGAGAGAGCGAATCACGTGAGGCTCGAGCATCTCTCTCTCTCTCTCTCTCTCTCTCGAGACTTATCGAGGCTGCGCTTGAGGGAGCTCATGCATCACATCAGAGCCGTCCTTCACTCACTCGTCCTTCTCCTCTAAAGCAGGCGTTCATGCCAAAATGGGATGTGGGAATTCCTCCGCCACCAGCACGACAGCAGGAGGTGAGCGTGTTTAAGCCACTTACGCGCACTGCTTTTATCAATGGACGTGTCCGCTTGTGGATTCGCGCTGTCCGAGGTTTGATTTAGCGCGCCGTTTGTCCTTAAACACTTGAATGAGCGCGTGTAGCAGCTTGAATAAGTCCCGTAGCCGCAGTCGACCTCGTGTCCGCGGGTTATGAGCAGAAGCTCTGCGGCGGACGGATGTGGAGGAATGTGGCGTTAGTCAGACACAGGTGAAGGATCTGACGCTTAATACATCAGTCATGGAGATTCCGTCCCTCACGACGTCTAATATGTATTCAGGTCAGATCTGTGCTTATAGACTTAATGAAGAGAGCGTGTGTGAGCGCGATGGAAAGATAAAATCACAAATTTAGCATCTAAATTGTTTCTTCCAGACGGCGTGACAGGCACTTTTGCTTCTGAAGAGAAGAAGACTCAGATAATCTCATATTGTCTTCACTAGAGGTTAAGAAAAGGGTGCTCGGATTGGACCAAGTTTGAACCAAAAGTCAAGTGTTTCTCTTCATGTTACAGCTTTGTACTCTTACTGTACATTTTAAAAGAATCAAGGTTCTTTTTTGGAATCTGTGGTTCCATGAAAGAACTTATAAAGTCTTTGGAACCTTTCCATTCCACAAAGGGTTCTTTATAGTGGAAAAGGTTTTTTTTAGATGACTATAATGTTCTATACACTAATAAAAATATGGTTCTTTTAAGAAATCTTCACTGAAAGGTTCTTTGAGGAACCCAAAATGCTTCTTTGCTGTGAAAACCCTGCTTTGGAATATTGTCAGTTGATTGACAGTTTTTTATTTCTCCATTTCAGAAGAAACAATATACTTAACTGAGACATACCTGAGATCACCATTATGTGTCCTGAGCTATATGGAAGAGCAATATTTGAGCAATGAATGTTACCTTCACAAGTCTGGACGTAGAAAATGGGATGCGAGAACAGCTGGAGATGATTCAGCCGTCACCTCTGAAGAAGCCAGCGAATGAATTTAAAATGTGCAGAGAATTTTAAAAAGCGCATTTCATTTTAGAACGCTTCATGGGTAATCTCATTGAAATGCAGACTGGGTACAAGAAAAGAGCCAAAGAAAATGAACTTCGGTTAAAAATAGAATTAGCCTTGAGTGTCCTGAGAGAGAAAATGATGAATGATTGACAAGTGAGGCGTCAAAGTGGCGACAACCATCACTAAACTCCTAAAGAAAGAGACTGGAGCCACAAAAGGGAATTTATTGCTTAGACGATGCTCTTCCAGAGCTCAGGAGATTTGCTGAAAAAGAAACAGAAATAGAAATAGCCGTAAAGGAGTCTATAATGAAAGGAAATTAAATTGCTTAGACGAGCTCAGGAGTCGTCAACTTTGTTATGGTTCCCCTAGTGTAAAAGATAGAAACAGTCATAAACGAGTCTATAAACTGAATGTTGATCATTTGCTTTTAGAAAAAAAAATTGATGTGAGTTCATATTTTGAGATCTTTTGAATCCAGACTTTGGTTTCTTGGATTTTTTTTTTTTTTTCAGGAGAAACATCTGAGAAGCTCCTAATCTTAAAAAGAAAGTATTATTGCTCAGACATTGCTCTTCTAGAGCTCAGGGGACTTGCTGGAGATCTTAGTTCTCCTAACACAGAAATTAGTTTGGATAAAGCATTTGCTCTTGGAAGAATATGATGAGACATGTTTGAGCTTATATTGAGATCTTCTGAATGCAGAGTTTGGTTTCAGGGATTTTTCTTAGGAGAAACATCTGAGAAAATCCTAAACAGAGAGAGATTGAAGTCTCAAAAGGAAATTTTATCTAGAGCTCAGTAAACATCAATGGTTCCCCCAACATTAAACATAGAAACAGTCATAAATAAGTCTATAAAATTAATGTTGATTAATAATTTACTCTTGAAAAAACATTTAATTTCATATTGAGATCTTTTGAGTGCAGACTTTGTTTTTTTATTTTCTTAGGAGAAACATCTTTGAGCCTTAAAAAGAAATTATCGCTCAGACGACATTCTTCTAGAGCTCAAGAGACTTTTTTGGAAATCGTCAACTTTGTTATGGTTCCCCCAACATAGGAACAGTCACAAATGAGTCTATAAAATGGGTTTGGATAAAGCATTCACATTTGGAAGATGTTTGAGTTCATACTGAGATCTTTTGAATGCAGATTTTGTTCTTGGATTTTTTTTCTCAGGAGAAACAGGAGAGTTAATCAAAAAACTAACTGCATCTCATTACCACAAGTGTCACAGTGCACACAGCAGGGATGAACAAGAAGCACGGTGACGTAGAATAAACTTCAAATAAACAGGCTTTAATCCAATCTCAAACAGAGCAAGGCAAGGCTGGGACACAGAGGAACCGTAACGAGTAGACCAGACAAAAAGGAACTCAACAGACAGGAACTAAATACACAGGATAATTACACACACACAGCTGAACGAAATCATAATCAACTTAACAAGGACAGGAAAATAACCATATAAGGACACAAGAGGGTGGGAAACACACAAGACAGGACTGACAACAAGGTTCTTTCTAGGGCTGCTTCTTTATTAGCATCTAAGCTTCCATGAAGAACTTTTGATATCCATGGAATCTTTCCATTCCACAAAAAATTATTTAGATTTTTAAAATATTCTAAGAAAAAATGGTTCTTTTAAGAACTGTTATTTAAAGACGAGTTCTTAAAACTGCAAAAACCCACTTTTGGAATCTTTATTTTTAAGAGTGTGGAACCAAAAAAGGAAAAAGGTTCTTTAGAACCTCTGTTTGGGACCATATTTTTAAGAGTGAGAAGCAACTTGAGAGATTGAAGAAATCTCATTTGTGATCTTTCTTTCATGGACCGTCACGAACAAGACAAGACTGTGTCCTGCCTCTGAGGAGTAACATGTCAAGATGGAAGGTTGCCTGGTTTCTTGACCCGATAAAACTGACCTGGTTTTTTTAGCTCGGTTTCTTGAGGACAAAAAAAACACTCAGAGAAATGTCTTCAGTGAAAAGGTTTTCAGCGTTAGTCCAACATAGATAGACATTTTGTATAATGACTGAATCCTCCAAAACAAAGAGTCTAAACACACTTAAATAAGTCAAAGCAATGGCTCTAGGCATTGAGACTCTAATAAAGACTGTGTGAGGGAAAAGCAAGATCTCATTGAGAGTCACTGCTCGGGTTTACATCTTAATGGGTGAATTAGGAGTCACTGCACAAATGAACGTTTGTAATCAAAGAACTGAACCACTGACTGAATAAAACTACTGGAAACATCACTCTTGTGACCCCTAAAATCAATATAGTCATAGAACCGAATTTGATTCACTAAACAAGTCAAGTCAAGTTAAGCTTTATTGTCATTCCGCTACATGTGGGGACATACAGTGGAACGAAATGTTGTGCATCACAGGACCACAGTGCTACATAAATACAGGCATACAACAATGGAATAAAACAGTATAAACCTATACACAACTATCCTACTGATAGATTTTGACTATAAATATACTATATATAAAAATGTTTACCTATACATTACATTACCTGTCCTTAAGTCTTTTGTGGGATTGTATACACACAGCAGTGTGTGTGTGAAAAGTGACTAGTGCGCATAGCTACCTGGTCTCATGGCATTTACGTACCTGGGTGCACTTTTTAGCGTGACATGAAATACGTACCAATAAGTCCATATCACTGCAGTTTCCAAAATAAATGAACACTTTCACACAAATTTACAGAGTTGCGATTAATAAAGCGTCATTTTCGCACAATCACTTGAAGAATATCATGCTATGACTTCAAAACAATATTAATATGCTGGGAGATTTGAAAACTGATGCTTTTGAACATTAGCATTGCACACATCCTGCTTCATATCTATGGGTTTTCATAGATGATAAGTTTGTTCTTTAGCTCACGGAGTACGGGGATGGACTTAGCAGATGAGAAGCACCGGTTCGAATCCCGTGTAACTACAGTTTGACAAAGTAGTTAAAATCTGTGTAAAAGGATGTTCAAATAGCACAGTTGCATCAGTTAATACGGTTTTATATCAGTTTTGCATTTGTTAACACTATCGGGTAGGTTTAGGGCTGTATTTGGTGTAGGGCATATTTCCAACACGATAGAGCATTAACCTTTAGCGACAGTCCCCGGATATTTGAATTCTGGGGGGTCCGTGTTTCAGGAGGGGTTTGTATGGGGTTTCAGAGAGGGGCGGGGTGATTTGAGTTCAGGGCTCTCACAGCCTGGGGGAAAAAGCTGTTGAGCAGTCTGGCAGAGCGGGCTCTGATGCTCCGGTACCATCTTCCTGATGGTAGGAGCTGGAAGAGACTGTGGGAAGGGTGTGTGGAGTCCTTCACGATACTATTGGCTTTGCTGGAGCATCGTGTGAGGAAAATGTCCAGGATGGAGGGGAGAGGGGCACCGATGATCCTTGCAGCTGTGTTCACAGTCCGCTGGAGGGTCTTGTGGTCTGCTGCAGTACAGTTCCCGTACCAGACAGTGATGCAGCTGGTCAGCACACTCTCAATGGTGCCCCTGTAGAAAGTGGTGAGGATGGGTGGAGGGAGACTTGCTCTTTTCAGCCGGCGGAGAAAGTGTAGGTGCTATTGTGCCTTCTTGGAGAGTGACATGGTGTTGATGGTCCAGGTGAGATCCTCTGTGATGTGCACCCCCAGGAATTTAGTGCTGCTGACTCTCTCCACAGGCGAGCTGTCGATGGTCAGTGGGGGGTGATCACCAGAGTTCCTTCTGAAGTCCATCACAACCTCTTTTGTCTTACATTGAGGGACAGGCTGTTAGTGCCACACCATTCAGCCAGCTGTGCCACTTCCTCTCTGTAGTGCGTTTCATCATTGTTGCTGATGAGACCTACCACTGTTGTGTCATCAGCGAACTTGATGATGTGGTTGGAGCTGGACTTGGCAGTGCAGTCGTGGGTCAGCAGCGTGAAGAGCAGCGGGCTGAGCACACAGCCTTGTGGGGCACCTGTGCTCAGTGTGGTAGTGCTCGAGGTGTTGTGGCCGACACGGACTGACTGAGGTCTTCCGGTTAGAAAGTCCAGGATCCAATTACAGAGGGAATTGTTAAGGCCCAGCAGGTTTAGTTTATTTATGAGCTGTTGTGGGATTATTGTGTTGAATGCTGAGCTGAAGTCAATGAACAGCATTCTAACATAAGAGTCTTTGTTTTCTAGGTGGGTAAGAGCCAGGTGGAGGGTGGAGGAGATTGCATCGTCTGTAGAGCGGTTTGGATGGTATGCAAACTGGAGCGGGTCGAGTGTGTTGGGGAGGCTGGTTTTGATGTTGTGCATGACTAACCTCTCAAAGCACTTCATCATGATTGGAGTCAGTGCTATGGGACGGTAGTCGTTTAGACAGGACACAGGTGATTTCTTTGGTACCGGTATGATTGTTGTGGATTTGAGACATGTGGGGACGACTGCCTGGCTCAGCGAGGTGTTGAAGATATCTGTTAGGACATCTGTCAGCTGTGCAGCACAGTCTTTCAGTACACGGCCAGGTATGTTGTCGGGACCCGCAGCCTTGCGTGGGTTGATCCTAGATAGGGTCTTCCTTATGTCGGCTGGAGACAGACAGAGCGCCTGTTCTTTGGGAGGTGTGGGCAGTTTTTGTGCAGGTGTGTCATTCTGCATTTCAAACCGTGAATAAAAGTGGTTGAGTGTATCTGGGAGGGATGTGTCATCATCACAGGCCTGTGGCGGGGGCTTGTAGTCTGTGATGGTCTGAATGGCTTGCCACAGGCTCCGTGTGTCTCTGCTGTCTGTGAAGTGATTGTTGATTTTTTGAGCATATGACCGTTTTGCATTTTTGATGCTGCGGGACAGATTGGCTCTTGCTGTTTTGAGGGCTGCTTTATCTCCTGATCTGAAAGCTTCATCTCTGGTCTTTAGCAGCCCGCGAACCTCTGCTGTCATCCATGGCTTCTGGTTGGCACGTGTGGTGATGGTCTTGGTGACTGTCACATCATCAGTGCACTTTTTGATGTAAGCAGTCAGAGTTTCAGTGTACTCCTGCAGGTCTGTGTGGTTGTTGTAGGTGGCCGCCTCTTTAAACATGTTCCAGTCTGTGTCCTGGAAGCAGTCCTGCAGTGCTGAGGTAGCATTGTCTGGCCATACTGTGATCTGCTTTTGAACCGGTTTGGCAAGTTTGAGAAACAAGTCTGAAGAGACTCTGAAGAGGCCAAATTCTACAATTTTGCAGTAACTCAAGGTTTCTTGCACTAAAAACGTCTTTATATAAGTTTTACATTTTTAAATGTTTAATTATTATAGTATTATTAAACTAAAAAAGAAAACTAAATGTTACATTTTTAAATAGAATATAATTTTATATATTTAAATATATTTAATATATTTAAATATATTTAAATATAAAAATATACATTTTTAGATTATATATATTGTATTATTAAAATAATGTACCATATATACTGTGTACGTATGTGCATATATTTTGAATATTATTTAAATATAATACTTTAAAGATTTTTAAAATTTAAATACACATATACATATAAATATATAAATCTCGTTGTCCGACAAATAAAAATAAACAAGAGGACAGGCGCATAGAAATACTGCATGTTTTCACAGTGGTTTGGATGTAAAATTGTCAAAAATGGCTTTTAAAGATCCGTTCACTATTGGACACCAGACAATTAAGCATCATCTGTGTGATGTTCAGCTGTTAATGATTGTTAATGATGTCCACCGCTGATTGACAGCAGGGCTTGTGTGATTAGTGCAGTACGTAACACTGAAGAGAAGCTGAAGGTGAAGAGACCTTCAACAGCCCTCCAGTTTAATGAGAACACACACACACACACACACACACACAGAGACAGACAGACACAGAGAGAGGCTGGCCTCTCATCTGAGGATGAAATTCTGCATAATCCTTTAAATAATAAAGGTTTAAATTGTTTATATATGATTATTGGTATATTCAAGTTTTCAATATAGAATAATAAATATATTCATTACTATATAATTGTGTGAAGTGGTATAGAAAATTATTTATTCTATAGTTTATTAGTAAAAAGTAAAATGTTTTTATATATATTTATCAGTATAATGTTTCATTTAAAAATATATACATAAAATAATTATTATTATACATATATATATATATATATATATATATATATGATAATAATTATTAGAATTA
Source organism: Onychostoma macrolepis (assembly GCF_012432095.1). NCBI lineage: Eukaryota > Metazoa > Chordata > Actinopteri > Cypriniformes > Cyprinidae > Onychostoma > Onychostoma macrolepis. Next base: position 5,854,303 of record NC_081179.1, read on the forward strand.
TTAATATTCAATTTATTCTAATAATTATTATCATTATCATTATAAATATAAAATATACACACATGATAATAATTATTAGAATAATAAATGGAATATTAATATATTTTATTATATTAAAAATATATTTATTAATTTCTTACAATAAATTTATTTATCCAAACAATTTTAAAATTTTATATATTAAAATTATATTAAGAAAAAATTATATTAATTAAAACAAAAACATTAAAAACATTGAATTTTCTGTTTTACTTTTAAATACACCAAATAAAATGGGTTCCGGACTAATAGTATTAATATTGATTTTACACACAAATACTTAAAATTATTAATAATGTTCTTAAATAAATAAATAATTACATTATTTAAATAAATAATAAAATGTTCTTTTCTGTTTTTCACAGGTCCAGCAGAAGCTGCCAAGGATTTGTGAGTAATATCCAAACATACCATATTCATGAATCTGAGCCACAGAATGAATGTCGCGACCGCTACTGTCCCCCACTGACCCGAGAGAAATTAATAATAGCATACAGCACCCAATTCATTACAACTGACAACAGCTCAACACTGCATAAATGCACCAAAATACACACGCAGACTGAATCCTGGGGGAGAATCAATCGGCCTGTTCCAGCTAACCGTTCAGCAGCTTTTGTGGCGCACATGGGCCCCTGAGGGTCCAAACACATGCTAACCAATCAGCAATCATTACACATTCCCCGCCACTCCTGACACCTCGCAGTTTACTGTCAAAGACACCAGACAGCATCCGTCCCATTAGTGGAAAAACGCCCGAGTGTGTTATGACATCAGTGTGTGACTTCTGTTTGACGTGCTTTATCATTTAGTGTCTATAAAAAGATACAGAGGAGCTGAATAAATGCTCGCCGTGTCAAATATTTAATGATTTTCCACTCTCGAATCAAGTCGTGGTAAACATTCAGCTTTAAAGCACATTCTGGAAGTTGAAATCCCATTCCAAATTTCCACTGCGAAATCGGGAATGGCATAGTTTATGCAAGTGAAAATGAATACAGCTTGATCAATTGTACTGTTGTTTTAATGTTCAACCAACAAAACATTTAAGGAAAGATGTGTTTTCAGTGGACAAAAACAGTGAATGTGAAAATTAAATTACATTTTTAAATATACTATATGAAATTAATTATTATAAAAAAGTCAAATGGATTTTTATATTTTACAGAAGAAAAAATACATATATTTATTAATAGAATTTGTAATTTTAATAGATAATAAAAATTCCAGGTTAAAATCTCAACTGTGAAATCAGAAATTGCATTTGTGATGCAAATGAAAATGAATCTGTGATGGATAGAAATACAGCTTGATCATTTAGTTATAGTTATACTGTTGTTTTAATCATTTAGCCAACAAAACATAGGAAATTATAAGGAAAGATAAGTGTTTCCAGTGGACAAAAACGCTGAATGTGAAAATTAAATATGAACTGAAATTCAATAGTATATTTAAGTTTTTAATATATAAAATAAATAATTATATAATTAAATGCATAAATTACTATATAAAATTATTTATTTTATCATTATAAAAATTATAATAAAAATCATACAAATTATAAAAAGAAAAGAAAAATATATATTTATTAATAACATTTTTATATATAAAATAACTACAATAATAAAATTATTTCAGCTTTAGAGTGTATTCTCGGTCAAGAAAACAATGTATATAATTTTGAATTTTAATAGATTGTAATAAATATACAATTTTTTATATGAAAATATATATATATATATATTTAAAAAAAAGACTATTTTAGTTTTAGAGTGGATTCCAGGTTAAAATCTCATTCAAAATCTCAGCTGCGAAATCAGAAATGGCATTTTGATGCAAACAGCATTAAAATGCATTAAATGTGAACATTATAAACTGAAACAAGCTGTACTTCTACACCATTAAATCAAATATACCTCTGTTCTATACACTGTAAAAAAAAAAATAATAAGTTGAGCAAACTCAAAAATCTGCTGAAGCTGGTTGCCTTAAAATTTTAAGTTGGCTCAACTTTCTTTTTTTTTTTTACAGTGTAGGGTTCATCAGCAGGCTCTTTCTCAGATTAAAACTGCTTCTGAATGTGGTATGAAGTGTTTTGATGCGAATCAGTCATATTTGACCGATTCACATCAAATGTAGAGTTATCTTTTTGAGGAGAGAGGACACTGACAAAGTACACTGTAAAAAGTGAAAAATAGAGTGCATAATAATTTTTAAAAAAAGTTAAGTGAACTTGACAATTCAATTAACTTATTTTTTTAAATTATCATTTACTTAAAAAATTTAAGGCAACGGGCTTCCTCAATTTTTTTAAGTTAAGTCAACTTATCACTTTTTACAGTGTACAGAACATAAAAGTAGACAAGATTGTATGAATTGATGTCTGACAGATGTGTCAGAATATCACAAGATGTATTCCACGTCTTCGTCTTTATTCTCTTGATGCAGGACAGAAGAACCTTCACCAGATGATGAGAAACGAAGGTTAGATGCAAGACCTCTGCTTGTAATGAAAACATCAATACGAGACTGAAACGGGGCAGTAATAATGAATGTGTAACTGTGTGCTCTGCAGGAACTATGGAGGAGTGTATGTGGGCCTTCCTGCTGATCTGACCACAGTAGCTGCCAGCCAATCAAAATCCACACGTAAAGGTGAGGAGCACATTCGAAGAAAGACAGAGTTTTGAGATTGTTAAAAGCAGAAGAACAGTAACAACAGAATATTTCGCTTTGCTTTTTTGTCTAGGTCAAATCTAACAGTCATAAGTTTCATATAAAAAAGCAAAGTATTCTTCCTGATTAAGTGACCGGACCAAACATATGCTTCTGTTGTAATTATGGCAAAGCTGCTTGTTTTCCAGCTGCTTTATATACAAAAATTAACCACAATTCATTTGGTGATTCAAGACATTTGTGTATTCTTCAATGAATGTGCAGTTTTATACACAAATGTATTATATACACATTTAAAAAATATATTAAAAAAGAAATATTTCAGTGTACAAGTTGTGCATTCTTATTTTATGTAACTTTTAAAAAGTTTGTTCTTTAATTTATATATTTAAACATTTGAATTATATGTACATGTAGGTATGCATGTATGTATATATATATATATATATATATATATATAAAATTTAATTAAATAATATATTTTAACTTTCAAAAAGTATGTACATGTAGGTATGTATGTATGTGTGTGTGTGTGTGTGTATATATATATATATATATATATATATATATATATATAATTAAATTAAATAATATATTTTAACTTTTAAAAGTGTGTTCTTTAATAAATATATGCAATTTAGTGTGTGTGTGTGTGTGTGTAATTTTATTATTATATAGTTTTTTTGCACTAAAATAACTAAAATAAACCAAAACTAATAAATAAAAATTAAATTAAATTACACTATTCAATAAATTATATCAATACATATATAATTTAATAAAACAATATATAATTGAAAGCATATTAATATATAACATAACTTTGTGTTTTTTCTTGAATAAAAATATTATTTCATGTTTTTATATGTACATTCTAATTGTACACATTTTAAAGCATTTTAGGTTATTTTAATAATTAACTTTAATAATTGTAAGTCTCAGTCCCTGGTTGAGATGAATCACCCTCACTAAGTGACTTGTTGATTGTTGGACTAGCCAACTACACAACCGTCGTGACCAATCTCTAAAAAAAATAGCCTACCATATGAAAACAGTCCATGCTTTATATTTCCAGACTTCTGAAGCATTCGTCTGATGAATAGACTGCAATTTAAACAGTAATTTAAACTGAAGAGACATTCTGTAGCTGTATACATTAACAGACAACAGGATATAAAATACTAATGTATGTAAATTACCTTTAAGGTTATAATGCATGTTTTTAAAAAAAGTATGATGAAAGACCTCACGACAACACAGTCGTGATGAAGGGCTGTAATGGCTGGACTGATTACCCATAATAACCCTGTGTATGAAGAAGCAGAATGCGAGAGGAACAGACTGTGGTATTACATTTAGATTACACAGCACAACATTACCACACTGCTCCAGAGAGACTTCGAACTGGATCAAATCACACGTCTCGTTACATTACTGCTAAAAACCACGTTAAAACTGTATCTGGAGAACAGACTCTCGATGCGTCTATAAACTCAAATCAGAGAGATATTCTGTGTTATTAACTTAACAACAGCATACAGTATGTGGCATACTGTCCATTACCACTGACTAATATGCAACCCATCACTCAGTATGCAAACAAGAACTTAAAGAGTAATTTGCACAGTTTTGGACATAATTTGGATGAAACGATAAACGTTATAAGGAATAGTTCACCCAAACATGCTGAAATTTGTTGTAAAATGTATTCACCCACAGGTCATCCAAGATGTCGATGAGTTTGTTTCTTCATCAGAACAGATTTGGAGAAATGTAGCATTACATCAGTTGCTCACCAATGGATCCTCTGCAGTGAATGGGTGCCGTCAGAATGAGAGTCCAAACAGCTGATAAAAACATCACAATAATACACAAGTAATCCACACCACTCCAGTCCATCAAAGCAAAAAGCTGCGTGTTTGTAAGAAACAAATCCATCATTAAGACGTTTTAGCTTTAAACTGATGCTTCTGGCCAAAATATGAGTCCTCTATCCATAATATTGCTTTCTCCAGTGAAAATGTCATCTTGTCATCTAAATCGGGAGAGAAATATGCACATATCAAGCACCGTTTGCAATTGAAAAAAGTTTTAAATAAATACGTGGGTGGATTTTGATGTGAGGGGACAACAGGGGATGGAATTTATCACTGGTGGAAGCGCTATTATAGATTATGGACTTGTATTTTAGTTGGAAGTAATAGTTTATAAAGTTAAAAAAGCCTTGATGATGGATTTGTTTCTTATGAACATGCAGCTTTTCAGTTGTATGGATTACTTGTGGATTATTGTGATGCTTTTATCAGCTGTTCGGACTCTCATTCCGACGGCACCCATTCACTGCAGAGCATCCATTGGTGAGCAACAAGTGACGGAATGCTACATTTCTCCAAATCTGTTCTGATGAACTACTGGTTGAACTATTCCATTAAATCTATTATTCTGTGACACTGACCTTATGCAATTCAGCAAGTGCTGTCTAGTCATTATCTTCGAAATAGATTTTCCATTTCTGTGTAACGTTATTTGAAGGGATGTGTCATTTACTCATCCTCACATCAAAGAATGAAAGGTTGGAAGAATATTAGGACGAGTTTCCATTTTTCAGCTGAACTACTGAACGCTTTCAGATCTTTTATCATATTTGTAACTGAATCCATTATTTTCTGTGGCAGTCAACAGATGCTATAGATGCTGTCTGTAGATATTAAGACAAAATAAGCCAGAATATGTTTGTTTTCAATGCTTTTGTGAACAGCAGGTGCCTGTCGTGCTGATTCTCTGATCAGAGCTTGATAAGAGTCCCGACTGCTGAAAGCATGTGTGTGTATTCATGTCACCTTCTCTTTAATAACTCGTTTAAAGCTTTCCAGAGAAGACAGATCGCACACTTTAATGCATGAGTTTTCTAATTAGCGGCATCTGTTGAAGCTCAAACCAAATTTAATTGTCAGTTCACTCATCTCATGATGCAAACTAAGAGCTTTTTTTCCCTTCTTCTTCTCCAGACTGAAAGCAGACCACATGAAACGACAACGCTAAAGCCTCTTCAAAACCCAAGCTCTGCAGTCGCTGATTTGCAACGGATATTCAGACGATATTCAAGGATGGAAGCAAATCCAGAATGGGTCGGCACTTCGGAATGACATCACCGTGACATCACACCGGCTGGCGTACAGAAGGGTTCTGTTCGGAACACTGAGCATTATTGTGACTATGAATGTAGACTCTGTTGCCATGGTGACCGTCGACCCCCTTGACCTCTCAGTCCGCCAGGAGGACATCCTGGTATTTCGGAGTCACCATGGCAGGGCATTTCCCGAGTCTGTAGACCCATCAGATCCGATCAACTGTATGTCTCATAACTGCAATAACTGACTCTACTGAACCTATTCTTTCAGTTTTGTTTTTCTTAGAAAAAAAGGATCTGAAAAAGGATGATGTAAGTATTTTGCATACAGTATGTAAGCACGAAAAAATAAGATGTTTAGCACTAACATGACTAGAGCTGTTGACATGACTACTAATTAATATATAGACTGTAGTTTTCTTATACACTTTGATAGTCACCTCACTATTACAGTTAACGTATTAAAAGCATTTACTAAACGAAGAGTTCTATTTATTCTATTTCAGGTTATTGACCTGCGATTGTACCATTAACATTTTTAGTGACTAATGTGAATTCTGTATATGACATTAAAAATATGACATTTTAAAAATGGAGTCAGTGTCTGCATCTGGAAAAATTGTGTATTTACATCTACATTTTTAATAATAAATGATGGACCGAAATGAGTTTTTCATAAAAGAATCTTTTCATGCATGTTAAAGGTTCTTTGTGGAATAATAATGCCAACAAAGAACCTTTATTTTTAGGTTAAATGCTTCTTTACACTTTTTTTTTTCCTTCTTAAAAGAAAGAAATTAATACTTTAATTCAGTAAGGATGCACTAAATTCATCAAAAGCAACATTTGTAACATTTGCAACAAATCAGCATATTAGACTGAATGATCATGTGACACTGAAGACTGATGCTGAAAATTCAGCTTTGATCACAGAAATAAATTACATTTTATAATATATTCAAATAGAAAACAGTTATTTTAAATTGTAATAATATTTCACAATATTACTGTTTTTACTGTAATGTTTATTTAAACAAATGCAGCCTTGGTGAGCAGAAGAGAATTCTTTCCAAAACAAACACAAAATCTATGCTTTTTGGAGATTGATTTTTGGTTATTGATGTTTCATTATTGGTTCTTCAGATCAATATTTTGATTCACAGGTTCTTCAAAACACCAGCATATGATGGTTTACTAACAAACTAGACTAAAAAGTTCTTACAAATTACAAACATAAATGCATGTTTCTGAAATACAAAATGAGAAACTAAACCAAATGTGAGAAAAAAACATTCAATCTGTACGAATTCTGTCCTAAATCCATTAAACTCTTCTTTTCAATGTCCTTGCAGAACTTTACACAATCGCAGGGATGTCATTTATCACCTGATCGCGGCTCAAAAGAACCTTGGAGAAAAGTGTGACTTGTTTTTAGCTTTAAATGGAATTATTTACCTCAAGGTAGCCCTGCATGCTCTCCCTGAGCCGCACATCTTGACTAACAATTCATGCTATTGTTTGATCTGCATGTCTTCAGTTTGCTTTGTAAAGCTCAAATCATACTGTATTGTTCCAAAGCTGCTGTACAGAGAACAGACCCACACAAACTCCTCAGTAGCAACCTTGGGAGATTCAGTACTTAAGAAGAAATAACACACCTCTTTTCAAAAAGATGCATGATTTGAGGAATGATGTTGTTGCAAAGTTTGTTTAAAAGGAATTTGATAAGTCTTTGTCAAATGCTTAATGCATTGAATCAGTGTTTATACAGAGGAAGGCCTGCCGCCTCATCCTCCTCACACTCCTCTCACTGGATCACATCAGCACAATATCTGTGTGCTGTAACGAGATGTCCTGGGACAGAACATAACATGCCCACACTGCCAGAGACAAACCAGGACAACGCCAGCGGAAATGCAACAACTGCAAATGAAAGTCAAGCACTATGACAAAAATGGGTCATTAATATAAATATATATATATATATATATATATATATATATATATATATATATACATACATACATACATATAAAATATATATTTCGCTAATTAAAACAAAATAAACTGCAAATGAAATAATGTAATTGAAATAATATGTATGTATGCATACATATATATATATATACAGTGAGGAAAATAAGTATTTGAACACCCTGCTATTTTGCAAGTTCTCCCACTTAGAAATCATGGAGGGGTCTGAAATTGTCATCGTAGGTGCATGTCCACTGTGAGAGACATAATCTAAAAAAAAAAATCCAGAAATCACAATGTATGATTTTTTAACTATTTATTTGTATGATACAGCTGCAAATAAGTATCTGAACACCTGTCTATCAGCTAGAATTCTGACCCTCAAAGACCTGTTAGTCTGCCTTTAAAATGTCCACCTCCACTCCATTTATTATCCTAAATTAGATGCACCTGTTTGAGGTCGTTAGCTGCATAAAGACACCTGTCCACCCCATACAATCAGTAAGAATCCAACTACTAACATGGCCAAGACCAAAGAGCTGTCCAAAGACACTAGAGACAAAATTGTACACCTCCACAAGGCTGGAAAGGGCTACGGGGAAATTGCCAAGCAGCTTGGTGAAAAAAGGTCCACTGTTGGAGCAATCATTAGAAAATGGAAGAAGCTAAACATGACTGTCAATCTCCCTCGGACTGGGGCTCCATGCAAGATCTCACCTCGTGGGGTCTCAATGATCCTAAGAAAGGTGAGAAATCAGCCCAGAACTACACGGGAGGAGCTGGTCAATGACCTGAAAAGAGCTGGGACCACCGTTTCCAAGGTTACTGTTGGTAATACACTAAGATGTCATGGTTTGAAATCATGCATGGCACGGAAGGTTCCCCTGCTTAAACCAGCACATGTCCAGGCCCGACTTAAGTTTGCCAATGACCATTTGGATGATCCAGAGGAGTCATGGGAGAAAGTCATGTGGTCAGATGAGACCAAAATAGAATTTTTGGTCATAATTCCACTAAACGTGTTTGGAGGAAGAAGAATGATGAGTACCATCCCAAGAACACCATCCCTACTGTGAAGCATGGGGTGGTAGCATCATGCTTTGGGGTGTTTTTCTGCACATGGGACAGGGCGACTGCACTGTATTAAGGAGAGGATGACCGGGGCCATGTATTGCGAGATTTTGGGGAACAACCTCCTTCCCTCAGTTAGAGCATTGAAGATGGGTCGAGGCTGGGTCTTCCAACATGACAATGACCGAAGCACACAGCCAGGATAACCAAGGAGTGGCTCTGTAAGAAGCATATCAAGGTTCTGGCGTGGCCTAGCCAGTCTCCAGACCTAAACCCAATAGAGAATCTTTGGAGGAGCTCAAACTCCGTGTTTCTCAGCGACAGGCCAGAAACCTGACTGATCTAGAGAAGATCTGTGTGGAGGAGTGGGCCAAAATCCCTCCTGCAGTGTGTGCAAACCTGGTGAAAAACTACAGGAAACGTTTGACCTCTGTAATTGCAAACAAAGGCTACTGTACCAAATATTAACATTGATTTTCTCAGGTGTTCAAATACTTATTTGCAGCTGTATCATACAAATAAATAGTTAAAAATCATACATTGTGATTTCTGGATTTTTTTTAGATTATGTCTCTCACAGTGGACATGCACCTCGATGACAATTTCAGACCCTCCATGATTTCTAAGTGGGAGAACTTGCAAAATAGCAGGGTGTTCAAATACTTATTTTCCTCACTGTATATATATATATATATATATATATATATATATATATATATATATGTGTGTGTGTGTGTGTGTGTGTGGTGTTTATATAATATATTAAAATATATATATAAATAATAAATAATATATATAATAAGTTTAATTTCAGCTACTTTCCAAGGCAACATTTCTCTCAAACTAATAAAATAACTAAAACTTTATTAATTAAAACTAATAAATAAAATGAAATTAGATTAGATTCAATTAATTACATTAAATAAATTAAATAGATATTAAAGATTACTAAAACTTGAAAATTAAAGCATCATTTTAATTAATATATATATACATATACACACACACACACATATATATATATATATATATATATATATATACACAATACTGCACGAAAGTTTGTGAACCCTTTAGAATTTTCTATATTTCTGCATAAATATAACCCAAAACATAATCAGATTTTTGCACAAATCATGAAAGTAGACAAAGAGAACCCAATCAAACAAATGAGACAAAAATATTTTCTTTGTCATTTATTTATTCATGAAAATGATCCAATATTGCATATCTGTGCGTTGCAAAAGTATGTGAATCTCTTGGATTAGCAGTTCATTTAAAGGTGAAATTAGAGTCCATCTGTTCAGAGGTGTTTTCAGTCAGTGCAATGACTATCAAATGTCAGTACGTGACCTGTTTTATTCAAAGAACAGGGATCTATCAAAGTCTGATCATGATTGTGGAAATGAATCATGCCACAAACAAAGGAGATTACTGAGGACCTCAGAAAAAGAGTTGATGTTGCTCATCAGGCTAGAAAAGGTTACAAAACCATCTCTACAGAGTTTTGACTCCACAAATCCACAGTCAGACAGATTGTGTACAAATGGAGGAAATTCAAGACCACTGTTATCTTCCAGAGAAGTGGTCGACCAACAAAGATCACTTCAAAGCAGAACGTTTAGTCTGCGAGGTTGCAAAAGTTTCCAGGGTAACTTCTAAGCAACTAAAGGTCTTTCTCACATTGGCTAATGTTAATGTTCATGAGCCCACCATCAGGAGAACGCTGAGCAACCATGGTGTGCATAGCAGAGTTACAAGAAGATAGCCACTGTTCTCCAAAAACAAAATTGCTTGCTAAAGATCATGTGGACAAGCCAGAGCACTATTGGAGAAAGGTTTAATGGATGGATGAAACCAAAATGGAACTTCTTGGTTTAATGAGAAGCTATTATGAACACACTGCATTCCAGTTTAATAATCTTACCCCATCTGTGAAACATGGTGGTGGTAGTATCATGGCTTGGGCCTGTTTTGCTGCATCTTGGCCAGGACAGCCTGCAAATAATTCTGAATTATACCAGCAAATTCTAAAGGAAAACATCAGGACATCTGTTTAAGAACAGAGTCTCAAGAGAACGTGGGCCATGCAGCAAGACACCAACCCCAAGCACACGAGTCATTCTACCAAAGAATGGTTAAAGAAGAACCAAGTTAATGTTTCGGAACAGCTGAGTCAAAGTCCAGACCTTAATCCAATTAAAATGTTGTGGAAGGACCTAAGCAAGCAGTTCATAGGAGGAAACCCACCAACATCACAAAGTTTAAGTGGTTCTGCACTAAGGAACGGGCTAAAACTCCTACATGTTATTGTGCAGGACTGAGCAGCATTTACAAGAAACTTCACCTTCAGTTACTGCAGCAAAAGGGTGTCACACCAGATACTGAAAGCAAAGATTCACATGCTTTTGCAATGCACAGATATGTAACACTGGATCATTTTTCTCAATAAATAAATGACAAAGAAACATAGGCGTAGGGGGGGACCCCCCTATCTGAGGCTTGTCCCCCCTAAAAATATCATTACAAGCGACTCTGTGTATTGAAAATAATATAATGGACATATACTTAAAATAATTGTGTGATTAGTAAAACAAAATAAACGAAAAAAAAACGTTTTAAGTTCAGAAATGTTTTGATTCCCCCCTCCCTTGCCTCATAGTGGTTTGGTCCACTGCCTGCTTTCCTTCTTTACCGATACACACACACACACACGAGTCCGGCAGGAGAGAGCAAGTTAGTTATGTGTAAGTAGGCTGTCAAGGCTATTTTATTCTCTTTAAACATCGGGTGAAATGGTTCTTTCTCTTTAATACAGATGATGCTGGATCATTAATAAATTAGTCATGACAATTTTATGATATCCTTGATGTTTTTTCTATGAGCAATTATAAGGTTAACAAGCTTAATACCGTAGCTTGTCACCCACTACAACTAACATGGCGACAAGCCTGTGTGTGAACTGATATTAGGCTAATATTGTACTCCTATGTGTTGGGTTTCGTTCAATATGATGTTAAGTGGCAGATCAGTGGGTTTAATGCGGTTGAATTAATGCGAAAGAGAAGTAAGTTACTAGGTTTCAGACAAAACCTAAAATACTATAGATGACGCAAAATACTAATTATAATATGACCGCGTGGTGAACCGAACTCATATTTAAACATGGTCCATGCTGTGTACGCATATCTATCCTTACAAGTACAATTTTGGCTGTATTATTTGTGTCCCCTTCAAAAATTGCTCTTCAGAATTTTTATGTGTATTGTCCCCCCCTACTGTTAGATGAAATTTACGCCCCTGCAAAGAAAATATTTTTCTCTCACTTGTTTGATTCGGTTCTACTTTCAGGAATTATGTGAAAATGATGATGTTTTGGGTCATATTTATGCAGAAATATAGAAAACTCTAAAGGGTTCACAAACTTTCAAGCAGCACTGTGTACATCCATCCATCCATCAACATTTCTATTTCTAATTGTTGTTTGTTTTAACAAAGCACTAAAATAAATTCAATTAGATTAAAAAACATTATAATTAAAAAATGCTTGAACTAAAATTAAATTAAGAATAGCCTATACAAATTTAAAAATACTTATTTTATTCCAGATAGCTGCCAAAGCAACATTTCTTATTTTGGTTTAGTTTAATTTAAAGTACTAAAATAAACTAAATAAAAATATTTGGCGAAATAAAAATAAATCAAAATAAATCAGATACAACTAAATAAATCAAATACATTAAAAATTACTCAAACTTAAAGTACTTTTCATTTTTTTAAATGCTGGTTTAAAAGCAGAAAATATAAAAATAAATCTAATACAAAACGTTAACAAAAAATATAGGCTAATAGTATGATTCTAAAATAACAATGCTACATACTACAGTATATTTTGCATAGGGAGAGTTTCTGTGATCTAAACGTGTGTACTGTGTGTGTTTTAGGCCAAAAACACTCTATAAAGTGAGAAATGTGTCCCCATGCACAATTTTAACCACATTTTTGTTGCACACTGCAAAACTTCGGCTATTACAGACTATATGCATGAATTGTCAGCTTATTCTCTTTCACGATTGCAAGTGTTTTTTGTTTAATTGTCGATATAAAAATGAAATCAGCGATGAGCTTCAGTTTTGCAGTGAGTTCTCTGAGTTACGTGATTCGACGCACATCTCAATCTCTTACCACTCTGCAGCTGTCTGCCTGTCACTCATCAGGTGGAATTGTTCCCCTCAGATCCCCTTCACAGATCTGTGACTCCGATACCAGCGGTGACAGATGTGCTGTATGTAGTAAACGCATAAATAATCTGTGGAGATGCATGTGTATAATTTACAATGCCTAAAATAAAACCATAAACAGAGTCTGGAGCAAGCCTGTTGTTACCTTTACAGCCACAAGATGTCACTGTTGCACAGTAAAAGGCTAACATTTGCTAAACACTTACAATTGCTAAAGTCTTCAAAAAACCAAACATTTCATCGAAAAATGGCACATGACAGTGTTACAAGAATAAATGAGTTCAGCAACGTTCATTCTGGGCATATTTAACAAGGCTGCCATCGCTGATAAGCTACTACAATTGCTAGACAGCTTTAAAAAAACAAACAAATTGTTTCCCACATGTTGTGTGAGAAATGAGCTCACTGTAAGAATGAACTTAAACCTAACTTTCATACAGGAAAACATGAGCAGCAGGCTAAAGCTTGAAATGGACACCTGCTTGGCTAATCATGAGCGCTAGCAGTACTAGCTGGACTGATATACAGTACATGAGTCACGATGTGCTTCCCGAAACCAGTGCTTTCCAGCTAAAGGCACTATTTTTCTGCCAAATTTAGCATGTTTAGCATTTGCTCACAAGTTAGCTATTTATGTTCAGCAAAAATCGCACGTCGACTTGTCCACACTGCTAAAGATGAAACCGTTTAAGCCAACTTAATGTGGTTTTCTGGTCTCGGCTTATTGGTCAGTCTGGCCATTGCTGATATTCAGCTAGTTTTTGTTAATTTTGGATTATTTTAAAGCAGTTTTTGGGCACCTGTTAGCTTGACGAGTACCTAAAACACTTCTAAAAACATTAGAGACAGCCAGCCTGACAAGTGAAAATCATTTTGATGGCCAGTTAAGAACAGGCGAGTTTAATCAGTTTTAAGTTAGTTACTTTAAGCTCAAGCTGACTAGTAGGCTACACATTGCTGAAAAATAAACAAATGGTTTAAATCATATTAATGTGGTTTTCTTGTCTCAGCTTAATGAGACAGCCTGGCCAGTAATTATATTCAGCTAGTTTTTGCTCATTTTTGATGGTTTTAAAGTAGTTTTTGGCACTATTTTGCAGCTAGTTAACAAGTGGCCAAACACTTACAGCCTGATTAGTAAAAATCAGTTTGATGGCCATTTAAGACCAGAAAACTATACAGGCAAGACTAGTTTAATCAATTTTTTGTTCACAAGTTAGTTAATACGTACAACAAAATCAAGACAAAACACAAGTTGACTAGTCCACACTGCTGAAGAAGAAACAAACCATTTAAACCATATTTAATGTGGGTTTCTTGTCTCAGCCTAGCCAATGCTTATATTCTGCTAGTTTTTGCAAATTTTTCATGCTTTTAAAGTAGTTTTGGCATTTGTTTGCTGCTAGTTGACACTTATAAACTGACAAGAGAATGAGACAAGAGTCTGATGGCTAGTTAAGACCAGCAAACTAGATAAAAGCCCCAATATACTTGAAGTAAAATTAAAAAAAGAACTGGTTTAACACTCTTGAACAAAATCAGGCCAAAACAAAGTTTGAAAACAACTTGACAAAGCAAACTTATCACGGACGTGACATAAAAGGTGGGCGTGGCTCTGTGGCTCCGCCTTCTTTGACATGGAAGAATTCTTCGGTAAATTTCTTGTTTTCAGTTACAAACACAAAATATGAACACAACAGAGAGCTGCTTTATAGTAGTAATTGAAAGTCGAGATGTTCGCTAATGGTAACTCACTGCTATTTCAAACTGCTTTTTACCCCTAAACGAACAGCAAAAATGAACTTCGCCATGAATATATCGGAGCCTCAAGGCTGGTTTAATCTTTTTTTTTTTAAGGACAAGTCTTTACTGAGAAAAAGATACAAAAAATAACCACACTAGCCTGTAGTAGTGTCTGGTTTCTTTAGCAGTCTATGGTGGCTTTAAGATAAATCGTCGCATTTGGCCTCAAGGCTACAATCTGTTGGAATTAAAATTTAGCTTAAAAGGTCTCACCCCAATCGACTGCACTAATCTCAAACCAGTGATTAAGAACAACAAGGTCTTTAACACCATAGGATCAACACCAGCATGCAGAAAAGTCAGTCTGAAACCAAGCAAAAACATCATCGCAAAAAACATGTAAATTTCAACCAGCAAATCACCGTAATCAGAGAACATGCGAGCAGAGAGACCTATCAGATTCCTCTGTAACTCTACACGGACTTCACAGTAACTTGGGCCTGGAGACTGATTGAGTTTTGGATTTTGATGGGACTTCCTTTCATGGCATTGCCCCATAATTCACCTCTGATTTGTGGTATTATCTCCATACGCTGCCCTCATCTTCCTCCGAGTGTCACGCTTTGGTCTAATGGAAGCCCCTTCGGCTGTCTGCGGCTCCTTATAACCCCCCAATATGCTTCCCATTAGGGCTGAAAGACCGTTGAGGCGGTTCCTCGCAACATGTGGTTCTATTTAGAGCAGGTGAAACAATGTAAGAAAATAGATCCGTCATTCACTGCATTCCAGGGGTCAGGAGAGAGCAGCGTTAAATCATGGAAAGACTAATCCTGGAAAGATTGTACTTGGACTTTGCGGTGGTACTCTGTAAAACTCTGTAGGGGTCTAAAAGTGCATTGGTACGATTGCTAGGATGACTGTTACAATGTTGTGGAGCAAGATGGAGCTGTGCTATATGCTGTATGCCAAGGCCTAAAAACATGTAGTCCACTCTCGCTTCATACACCGACCAGGTGTTTTCACTCAAACCTCTGAGGCACCGTCTAATTTCATTTGGAAAGTAAAGGGACGGCGGTGTTTTGTGGCCCTTTATGCAGAACATAATGAGCTATGAGCTATGTGTTTTATTGGCCCTTATTGAGGCTCCAAACTGGACTATCATTCACTGTAAAAAACTAATCAAAAATGTTATCAGTGTTATGTCATTTTTATAAATGTAATCTAAAGTGTTACATATATGAAGGAAACACATGAAACATATGCTTGTATATATGTATACACACAGGCACATATATAAATTAGATATTACACACATTACATGAATTATGTAAATTATATATGAATATATACATTTTGAAAATAAAATTATTAAAATTTTAATAATACATATATTCTGTATATATATATATTATATATGTATGTACTGCATATGTATATATATATATGTATATAACAGATAACTCCATTTTATTAATTTTCATAAATCATGTTTTTATTGGGTTACCACGTTTTTATTGTGTTAGTTAGCTGTATTTTTTAGTTATTTTTATTTAATCAAAACAACCCAACTGCAGTTTGATTGATATCTGTTTTTACAAATGAACTCTTCATATATATATATATATATATATACATATATATATATATATATATATATATATATATATATATATATATATATATATACACATACACAAACACACATATTTATACACACACACACACACACACACATATATATATATATATATATATATATATATATATATATATATATATATATATATATATATATACAATTTTGGAAGTGTGGAAAGAGATCAATTATATTTTTTAACTTCTTTAGTCTTGTTTTTAAGGTTTATTAAAAATAGTTAAATAAACAAATTAAACAATTTTTAATATACAGTAAGTACTATATTTAACAATATTATAATTATTAAATTATTATATATATTAAATATGTATTAATTAACCTATTAAAAATGTAATCTTTATATTGCAATGTGCATATATACTGTATACACACATACACACACACACATGTATACATATACACACAAACACACAATGTATATCCATAATTTTTATTTTTATATATAAATATTTTAATATAGTATATAATATTTATAATATTATATATAGAATTTTTTGTATAGATTAAAATGATTGAATATGATGAAAAAGACAAAAAACTATTACTCAAAAACATAAAACACACACACACACAAGACCCCAAAAAATTAAAAAATGAACGCCAAACTCTTGAAGCTGCAGAAGATGCATGTTAATGCTGGATGAGAGTTCTTAACATTTGTAACTAGCGTTAGCTTTACACGAGGCTACCAGCAGTAACTCCATTAAAGGGCATGTGTTCTGTGGCCTCACAGGTGTGGATCACTCCACCAGAGACCCTGTAAACATTTTACATGCACAGAGACCTGGGATAAAAGAGCTTAGCGTTTGACCTCCGAGGTCTGCCTCCAATTGTGATTGGTGTTTACCTCTTGGTTATGAATTCGACGCTAACCTGGACTGCATTCAATCTTGGTTGTCACAGTGATTAGCATTCTGCTAACAGGGTTCGTGCTGCTAACATCTTCCGTATGAGCAGCATAATGAGAAACACAAAGGTCGTTTGAACGAGAGCGCTGCCAAAACCAACCCAAAGGTTTAAAAATGCGACCGCTCGCTTCTAAAAGCAGTCGCGTCTCCTCCGAGCTCCTTTTATAGAGCTACTCCAGTAAAAGTAGGAATTAAGGTTAGCGTTAATTTGTTCTGCAGTTTGTTTTCTCTTTACACTAATGAACAAGAAGAGTACAACTGTTGCCCTCAGTGGTTCCACGTCTTTTTTTTTTTACTTTTCCATTTCATTAAGGAACATGGGCGAGGTACGAATGGAGCTATTTTCAGAAAATGTGTTTTTCTAAGCTCATGAATGGCTGAGCACTTTGACCGCTGATTGGAGTTGATATCAGGAAACAGACCATTAAAGGCTATTAAACTCGCATCCCGCGACTGATTACTCAAATGAACGGTGCAGGCTATTTTACGGTTAAACTCTCTCTCGCTCTCCTCACCGTGTCGTTCTACATTATATTTCATTGCACAGTGCAACAAACCGCTCTTTAACCACATACACGCCTGCTCATCTCATCAACTGCTGCTGGCACAACCGGCACCAAATGAGTTTTCCCTGGTACCAAAACTTAATTGTAGATGGCAACGCTACTCAAAACAACCCAACCAGCTCATTTTTGACTCTTATGACCTAGTGTTCTACCAACAGGATGCCGCTGGAATTCCACAACCTCAATTTATTAACCGAGGTCATGGAGACGCCAATCATCTTCAGATGATGGTTATTTTAAAAATTGCACTAAAGGAGCATACACGTGATTCTTCGTTTCCTGCGGCGTAACGAGGCCTGCGGTTTGGATCGGAGCCAGTTCCGCTGATGGTTTACGCCTCTGCGGGGCAAGACCCATTAGGAAGCTAATGGTCTGCGTCCCTCAGGAAGGATAACTGGTATCTGCAATCAGCCCTGATTTTTATTCCCTGTATTTAAAGAGTTAATTACATGTCCTGCATCAGCCGGGCTGCTGTGAGCCCTGGGGTTTGGCATTGATTAATGAGCGCCTTAAAATAAGGCTCCGGTTTCACCAGCAGCTTGTAATACAGTCCAATTTAATTGGGTTGGTGAATTTACAGCACGTTTCCTGCAAATTGCATTGTATTTAGTTCTGCTGCGGCTACAATATAAACAACACCAAGCATGCCATTTGTAAACTTCATCACTTTTGGGAGCTCTAAAAGGTTCGCCAAGGCCTGCTACAAATGCTAACAATGTTTGACTAAAAGTAGCGATGCTGGTCACTACTTCAGCTGTTTTCAAAATAGTTACAAGGTAAATTGCGGTGTAGTATTTCCTACTGTTTGGTAAGGACATATCAAAGGCCTTGTCCATTTTTTAATAGCCAATACTCTCATTTTCCAGGATTTGCTACTTACAGGATTAGTTCACTTACAGAATAAAAATTTCCTGATAATTTACTCACCCCTATGTCATTAAAGATGTTCATGTATTTCTTTCTTCAGTCGAAAAGAAATTACGGTTTTTGAGGAAAACTTTCCAGGACTTTTCCTTATATAGTGGACTTCAATGGTGGCCAATGGGTTGAAGGTCCAAACTGAAGTTTCAATGCAGATTAAAAGGGCTCTACACGATCCCAGTCGAGGAATAAGAGTCTTATCCAGCAAAACGATTGGATTTTTCTTTAAAAAATAAATAAATTATATACTTTTTAACCACAAATGTTCGTCTTGCATTAGCTCTGCGATGCGCATGCATGACTTCACGCATTATGTAATCATGTTGAAAAGGTCACGTGTGGTTAGTTCTTCGTCTGTGTACTTCGGTTCAAAAAGGTAGAGTAGGGCAAAAAACTCCATCTCATTTTCTCCTCCAACGTATTTTTTTGTAAAGGTCGTTTGACTTTCTTTGCACATTTGCTTTGTAAACACTGAGTCAGTAATTCCACCTAAGACACGCGTTATTCCAACGTGATTGCGTAATGCATGAAATTGAACTAGTGCAAGACGAGCATCTGTGGTTAAAAATGATATACATTTTTATTGTTTTAAGAAAATGACTGATCGTTTCGCAAAATAAGACCCTTATTCCTTGGCTGGGATCACGTAGAGCCCTTTGAAGCTGCACTGAAACTGCAATTTGGACCTTCAACCCGTTGGGTCCCACTGAAGTCCACTATATGGAGGAAAACACTGATGAAAAACCTGATTTTCAATTCCATAACTCTGTTACAACATCTGATTTCCCAGTAAATACTAGCCTTAGGGTTAGGATTAGTCAGGGTTATGGTTAGTTAGAGTTTTGGCTAGGTTATTTAATTGAAATCAATTAATCACCAGCATTACAATCAAAGAAATCTGAATTTAGGGCTAAAAATATGAATGCTAACAACAAAAAAGTAATTCAGCATCTTGAATACATTTTACTGCAATTCAGATCAAACATTGATATCGTTAATCAATGCTTTAAACCATTCAGAGTACGGATGTCAGTGAAACACGAGCACTCTGGGAACGATTAAACACTACTGCACCAGAGGAGAATATCCCTTTTGATGTTTTTTTTTTTTTTCTAATTTTGACAATCTTTGTTTCCGGACTTTGGTATATGACCTGGAAACAAAAGAGACATAGTTGATCTTTGTTTAATTAGTGCATGTCACTTTCATGAGCAGTCAGGAATCATCAAATGGAAGTATTTAGCGAGCATCAAGCTAAGATCCTTTTTTGTGGCTTGTTGCAGCAAATGAGCCCCAGAGGAAAAACGGCCCCTCTTAGATTGATTGATGTATTGCGTTTTTCAATCTGTTTGTTGAAAAATCTGTATATTCCCATTTGATTTTACACACCAGCTTCAGGAAGTGCACTGTTCAAATGAGAACTGTTCCACTACTTTGATGCTTTGATCAAGATGTCATCAAAAATTTAGTTGGTTCAAGTGCCGAATTCCTGTCTTTCAGATCTCCACTGTAATCACACACAAATACATTATATTAATGCACAACAGATTCGAAGATAACCAAATGTGGGTTCTAAAAACACACAGACCATTTTCTGTATATACATACATGCTCACAACATGTTTAATGACATCTGACTGCCAAACTGATTTGCCTACCACACATAAAAGGGTGAAAAAATATGCTACACTTACATTGAAAGAAACCAGAACATAATTTGAGGATGGGCTCTTCAGGCTCTACCAAGCCTGAGCCATCTAGCAACTACCTAGAACACCCCACCAACAGCCTAGCACACGTTACCACCCAAATCACCAAAAATGCAGGAACACCTTAGCCTAGGAATGCTCTAGTGACCACCCAGAACAGCCTCTCAACACCCTAGTAACCAGCCACTGTTTTTTTTTTAAGGCAATGTTAGATACCAGTGTTTCCTGCATAGCTATTCAAGGATTTGATTTCAAAACGGTATCATAGCTATTAAACTATATCTTGTTATGATTTTATATCTGCATTTAACCTCAAAGTAAAAAGAGGTGCTAAATTGCTCTGGTGCTCTGATTTGATGGCTGTGCTTTTAAATGAAATTATTATAATCTTAATTCTAGTGATGAAGGATTTTGAAAGTCTGACAGTAACCAGTGTTGAGCACTACTGTAAGGTTAACCCTGCCTGCTTTAAATGTTTGAAAATGATTAACAGTTGAAAACATTTGTTAGAAATTTGGAAAAGTAAGCAAAAAGTAAGCAAATGTAATGTTACATTTCTTTAATAAAGTAATTGAAATACTTACACTACTTATTACATTTTAAATAGGGTAACTTGCAATCTGTTACCTATTACATTTCTAAAGTAACCTTCTCAACACTGCTTGTCGATAACAACACCCCTGGCAACAACCCACAAAACCCTGACGAGTTCAATATTAAGTATATTTTCCTACTCAGAAAAGGATTTCCCTCATTTTACATCTTCCAAACGTAAAAAATAGACAAAGAAAGTAACAAACAGACAACAGTGATAAATGGCCGGTATCGGAAAAGCATCAAGAGTAAATGGCTGTACTTGTGGTCAGCGCGGGCAGAGGAACAGTACACACAGCTCCTCTAATTATTCTATTTTAAGTCCTGTAATGATTACTGTCTCTCACTCTCTCTCCTTCCATCTCTCCCTCACAGTGCCTTTCCCCATCTCCTCGACTGACATCGGCTACTTTCTGGATATATCAAGTGAAATCTAAAAGCAATGATGCTCTAAAGACACCTGTGAACGTGTGTGTAAAATGTCATATTTACCAGAATCCAGTATCTCTGTTTTCAACCCTCATAAACAGTTTTCCTTCTTGTCTGCTCTCCTCAAGCTTGACTTGCAAAGGATGAGGGTGGAAAATCCAAAACATGGAGAGGATCTGCCTTTTGTTCAGAGCTGATGCATGAAGAGATTGGAAGCTTACGTATGATCAGAGGTGCCACAATGGCACTCCTGTCGACGGACCAATGGAAGAGAAGTTTAGATGAATCACATAACAACAGCTTACCTTGACAGGAGACAAGGTACACCCAAGAATGAGATAATTTAGTCCACAAGATTTACCTTACTGGATCATTGCTAAACTAGGTGAGTAGAAACAAACTTAGTATGAAGTTCTACAAACATCTAGTTGTTGGTTTGAGTATTTGAGTCATCCTGGGCAAACACTTGACCCCAGGTCATTCCAGGAGGGTTGTCCCTGTAATAAGTGTACTGCAAGTCATTTTGGGTATAAAGCATCTGCTAAATGAATAGTTAAGCTCAATGAGAGGGTAGGTATTGCAGAGAACTGTCAGAAGTAGTATTTAAGACTTTCAGAATAAAAAGAATATGTCCTTTCTTCACCTGGAGAACTGCCATGAGGACTCTTTAGAGACTGCACCTTGCCAAAGCCTGCTGACGGACACTCATGATGCCATTGGCTCACTACTTTGCAATTTCAGGGATGCACAGAGGACCAGCGCTGAGACACAGGCCCCAAAAGAACGACAGTATCTGGGCAGCGAGCGAGCATGATTGTGGCTGGCCCTAAAATAGCCTGCGGTGGGGCTGGTATTTCAAAGCTACGGCTGGGACAGCACAGAAACCGCATGCCACTGCTTTCAACATGCATCTGACACTGCTGTACTGGAAACGGGGCAGACGAACCCAAATGCCCTCAGGAGATTGGCTCCCGTATAACAGTGGTGTGATTGTCGGGTGGTTTTGCGTGCCATCAGACGCAGATGTCCGGGAGGTTTTATGGTGTGCCTTGGGTAAAGTGTCATTTGGGGTCTGAGGGTTGATTCAGTCACTCCAAATCTTACAAAACAGGAAAATCTCTTTGAAAATGAAAAGTCAATCTAAACCATGCTTTCCTGCTATTCCCATGGAGTGGTTTAACAGCTAAAGCTCAAAGTTTCTGGTTTGATCACAGTTGGGCCTTGAGCAAGACACTTAATCCCAGACTACTCCAGAGGAACTGCTGCTCTAATAATGCATTTAATGTCAGATACAGGATATTCCTACTTGATATCTCTGACCATAAAGGTGTTTCATTCTCTGGTGGCTGGAAGACAAAAATAGCAGTGCTACCGCTAGCTTTGCAGTCAAGAATGTACCTCAATTTGTGGAGAATAAATGAAGACATGCAATGCTAGAATGTTTTTTTAAAGATTTGTTTTTTGGTGTTTTGTCTTTATTATCGGGAATCGGGAAAGGTCCTCAAGCCAGGATTTGAACTAGGGACACCCGTAACGCAACAGCGTTATACGCCAGTGCACTTGCCTACTACTCTATAGAGACATAGCGCATTTAGGTCATGCCCAAAATGCTCTCCATTGACTTTGTATTGCGGGAAGCTGCCTCCTTGTCATTTCTGACTGTTAACAAAAAACAGAACAATGCCTAAAAGCTTCTATATGACAAAGTGTAAAGTAAACAAGCTAACATTCAGTTGGATAATTTCTCAAAAAAAAATAAGGTAAGGAAAAGGGGCACTGACATAGACCAATAAAATTTAGTCTCTCAATATATCTCCTCCTCTCAGGTTCACATAGGGTGGTGAAATAATCCTTTGACATGGTTAAAAATAATGAATGTTTCCTATCGCCGATTACATTTCCCTCCAGTGGGCGCAATTCTCAGAGTAATATAATACGTTGTGCTTTACTTTTGTGTCCTTTAATGCTCGTTTTTTGGGTCGAAATCTTATAAAAACCTAGTTCTGGGTTTTTTAGTTTGTTTACTGTACACCTTGTCACATAGCAGCTTTTAGGCATTGTTCTGTTTTTTGTTATAAGTCAGAAATGACAAGGAGGCAGCTTCCCGCAATACAAAGTCAATGGAGAGCATTGGATTGTTTTCCCCTCGGTGGGCATGGTTTTCAGATTTTGATGCATGTTGCTCTGTCTCTATTGGTACCTACAATGCTAGAAACTTTAGCTTTTTTTTTTTTTTTTTAAACACCAGTCTCTGCAAACATTTTTTTGAACATGCAAGTAGGAACTTTATCAGCGCACATTTTAATGGAGGCTGCCATGTTCATGTGATGTCATAGATCTGCGGAATTGGAGTTTCAGGAGTTCCGGGTTTCAAATGGTTCCAATAGTTGTACTTTTCAGAGTAGGAAGTTGGAAACTCAGACTTTCTGAGCTGAATAATGCTATAACAACTACTTAACACTTCTGTTTTGCTGTATTTTCATTTTGAATGGTTGAGTATGTACTTCCGAGAGTAAGATGAAGCAGACACAAGTAGCAGTTAACGTTTGCCAAAAAAATCATCAACAAGTGTGCGTGCATGTGTAAAGCTTTATGTGATTTGGTGATCTGTTCTGCCAGTGAACACGCATCTCATATCCTATCATTATTTTGACTGGTCACTATGGGAACATGCCCTCCAGTGTCTAGTGCATCCACACCTGTTCCAAACGAACGTCCACAGCTGCAGGTCTACATGTGGGTTCACCTTAAGATGTTTTAAGAGGCTGCTAATGCTCTTGTGTTTTAATGTCCCAGAACATGTGAATCACTCTGTAAGAATGTACGAGACCCCTCTTATGTAATGAAGGTTTACATGCTGAAAACATGTAATGAACACTCACTGCGTGCCTGGGCATGTCCGGTCGCTCTCCAAGCCTCCTTTGTAAAATCTAATAAAAGCATGCTAATCCCCAATGCCTAACCCCTGAGCCATGAGGACAAACACCTTTGTGTGAATGTCTGTCCTCCCTCGCAAGATGCTGCACAGGGCGAGTTTATGTCATTGCACGTACATGTGGATGCAGATCTTACAATCTCTGGAGGCTGTTCCCATGACGTATCATGCACTGGAATGACAATAAGCGAGAAGGTAAACACCAGTGTGAACAGGTTATGTAATTCTGATGTGTTTTATTGGGAAGAACTGCGGGAGCTCGGAAAGGCTCATATACTTTTATACTACAAGTTCCGTTTGAGGAACAGAGTCGTCATTACTGTGCTTATCTGGTACTTTGTGTACAAGTTCAAGTTTACTAGTCACCCAGAAAAGTAGTTAACCAGTCAGTGGGTCAGTGTTTACTTCATGTACTGCAAATGACTCACCATACACTATGTAGGTTCAGGTCTAAGCATGTCTAGAGATTTAGTGATAGCGAAACTGAAGTCATATGACTAAACAAAAGCTAAACGTTAACTGGGTCCCCATTTACTTTCGTTAAATGGAAAAGAGCAGTGTGAACATTCTACCTAATGTCTCTTTTTGTGTTCTGTGGAAGACAGAAAGTCAAATGGGTTTGGAATGACATATGGCAAATAAATAATAACAACAGAATGTTAGTTTTAGGATGAACTACCCCTTAAAGTCCTTGTTCGTCCAGCACAATGCTTTATCTGTGTCCAGCACCATCATTAAATGTGCTCTTGAAGGACTCATCTATTTGTAGTGGACTTGAGAAGGATCTGGATGTTCAGATAAAGCATGGCTCCCCTATCAGCAGGAAGATATTAATCCACAGACAGTGAAACCACTGGATTCAGCAGCTCTGCTCTACACCCCCTCCGAGACTCTACAGAGCTTCATTCTTCCCTCACAGCCGTTGGCTGATTTATATCATTCTCTGCAGAGACAAAGGCGGCGCTGAGCACAAGAGGGGAAAGGCGAGCCCTGCATACGTCCAGAGAAAAATTCAGCCCCCCGGGCGCCTCTAATAACTCATATTCACCACTGGCAGAAAGTAGGTCAGTGAAAATCCTGACAGCTACAGCGTCTGCAGGTACCACAGAGCCAAAAAACAGCCTGAGCTTCTTGAGTGTTTGCCAGGCTTTGGTCCCGATGAATGGGGGTGTTCATACTTGCCTCAAGTCCGAACGTCCTTTCTCATATGATGAAAGCACGGCTAGATTGGCATTCGGGAAAGAGGGGAATTAAAACATGAAATGGAGGGACTGAAACAGAACGTACGGCGTGCATTCCTCTTTAATGATGTCAGGCAGGAGCATCAGGCTCAAGCAGGGAGGAATGTCAATCCAAGGCTCTCCAAAAGACCGAGAAGATGATAAAAACGGACTGGCTCTTATTTACAGACCGAGGGCCCCTCTTTTCCTCCTCCCACCTGGGCTGAGCTGTTTCGAATTAATGTCAGAGCACATTTGGCCAAGATCTCAAACCCTTAAATAAACCTAATTTTAGATCAAACTCCGTCCTGGAGAGAAGAAAGAGGGAGCGAAATGCTTCCCTGCATTCCAGTTCTTCTACAGTTCTTTGGAGAACAGGTACAGTTTGACAAGCGTAAGAACAAACTTGTCTCTCAAAAATTTCTTTCTGCGACACATCAGTTTGTTTTGTTTGAACATTCTTTTCTGCTCCATCATTTAGTGGAGACAACAGCTAAACATGCTGTCCTTCAAACATCACAGTGTTTTCCAGCAGATCTTTGCCTTCGATTAAGAAAACCAGGCTATACCGGTTTTAACTGGTTGGTAAGTAGTCCAAGATGGTCCACCAAGTCTTCTTATCTAAGATAATCTGCAGGGGCAAAACAAGTCCATCATCTTTTAGACCAGCTGTTCAATCATCTAGACCAGCATGGATCTTTGGCTTATAATTGAAACTAAAACAGTCTAATCAGTAGTGGTTTGTTGCTAGTCCAAGGTGGTCTACAAGTTCTAACCAAATTGACTAAGATGGTCTACTAGGTGGAAACCAGTTGTAGACCTAATGATAAACCTTCTTGACCAATCTGGACTAGCTGATGACCATATATCACCGGCATAGACCATCTTTGCCTGAAATGATACCCATTACGATGGTCAATATGGTTTATAGTTCTTGAAAATGTGTTTTTTATCTGGTTTGTTGCTGGTCCAAGGTGGTCTACCAGGTCAACCAGCTGGTAGTCAAGCTGATCAGTCATCAAGATGAGTTTGTAGTAACTAATGTTAGCTAGAAATCATATAAACCACAAGAAGTAGCTTCTAGTTAAATTTTCCAGCAGATCTTTGCCTTCGATTAAGAAAACCAGGCTATACCGGTTTTAACTGGTTGGTAAGTAGTCCAAGATGATCCACCAAGTCTTCTTATCTAAGATAATCTGCAGGGGAAAGCAAATCCATCATCTTTTAGACCAGCTGATCAATCATCTAGACCAGGGTGGATCTTTGGCTTATAATTGAAACTAAAACAGTCTAATCAGTAGTGGTTTGTTGCTAGTCCAAGGTGGTCTACAAGTTCTAACCAAATTGACTAAGATGGTCTACTAGGTGGAAACCAGTTGTAGACCTAATGATAAACCTTCTTGACCAATCTGGACTAGCTGATGACCATATATCACCGGCATAGACCATCTTTGCCTGAAATGATACCCATTACGATGGTCAATATGGTTTATAGTTCTTGAAAATGTGTTTTTTATCTGGTTTGTTGCTGGTCCAAGGTGGTCTACCAGGTCAACCAGCTGGTAGTCAAGCTGATCAGTCATCAAGATGAGTTTGTAGTAACTAATGTTAGCTAGAAATCATATAAACCACAAGAAGTAGCTTCTAGTTAAATTTTCCAGCAGATCTTTGCCTTCGATTAAGAAAACCAGGCTATACCGGTTTTAACTGGTTGGTAAGTAGTCCAAGATGATCCACCAAGTCTTCTTATCTAAGATAATCTGCAGGGGGAAAGCAAATCCATCATCTTTTAGACCAGCTGATCAATCATCTAGACCAGGGTGGATCTTTGGCTTATAATTGAAACTAAAACAGTCTAATCAGTAGTCAAACTGGTTTGATGCTAGTCCAAGGTGGTCTACAAGTTCTAACCAAATTGACTAAGATGGTCTACTATAGGTGGAAACCAGTTGTAGACCTAATGATAATCTTTCTTGACCAATCTGGACTAGCTGATGACCATGTATCACCATATATTACGATGGTCAATATGGTTTATAGTTCTTGAAAATGTGTTTTTTATCTGGTTTGTTGCTGGTCCAAGGTGGTCTACCAGATCAAACAAGTGGTAGTCAAGCTGATCAGTCATCAAGATGAGTTTGTAGTAACTAATGTTAGCTAGAACTCATATAAACCACAAGAAGTAGCTTCTAGTTGAATTTTCCAGCAGTGCATGTGACAAAACGGCAAAAAAGGTATGCACATACGAATAAACACACTTCACCTCGTTTCTGTACCTCATTCTCTCTAGAGAGCGAGGTCTAAATATCTCACTTATACAACCACGTCAAACAACAGCACCTCAATCTCAGCGTGGGTCTGGGGAAGACTCTGCTGCGCTGTCAGGGTCAAGTTCACAGCCAGGTCTGAGATTTTGGGTGGGCTGGAATGGAAGATCAGGACTGTCTGAGTGGCAGCCATTTATTGTTGTTAGAAATGGAGAAGTTTGAAGCTGGTCAGTAGCGACGCAGGACAGAGGGAGGAGAAGAAAAAAGAGAATGTCTGGACTGCATTACAGCTCTGGCAGTTTCTTTCTAAAAAAAAAAAAGGCTACACAAAGTCTCGTTTTGTCCTAGACTACGTACAGCACACTGCCTGTTCTGTTTAAACCTTCCCCTGGTATTCAACTGATTTAGGGCAAACATGCAAGTTTTAATTCATTTAAAACATCCAGCATGAAAAGTCATCCATATATCGTTAAGATCATGCTTGAGTATTCCAAACAATCTAATCATCACTTTATAAAAGACCAACCACAAATAATGCAAACAAGAGACTGAGGAAAATCAGCAGTGCGAAACAACATTTACAAGGTGTGTACAGAGAAACGGTGTGGTAATTACGGCTGTCTACTTCATTTTGAGATGGGAAAATAGGGCTTTTAAATTTGATTAGGCCTCCATTTAAACAAGAGAGCTCAAGATAATAAATATTTAAAGGGTGTTTTTGTTGTTGTACTCAATGGCTTTGACTTGAAGTTTTGCGTCTCCAATAACAGACCTCTCGGATTACTGTGGTTTGGTTTTCTTTTGTTCACGGATGTTATTTCTAGAATGTGCAGTGTTGATTCTTGAATTCCAGCACACCTGAGCACATTCCTGCGTGTGAATCTGTGGTTTGCGAGGTGTGAAGTCGTAATAAATCTCAAAAATACACTTCTCCTGTTGTTCACTCATGCATATATTGCAGGAGTTTAATAGATGTTAGTTAAATGGTGCCATATTTAATTTGAAGCAAAGGCTGTGAGGAAACTGTTTGGTACCTTAAAACATTGAAAATATGTCTTTACACAAATGTTCAATGCACAAACTCTGAGTTGTAAAAATCTGACATCTGACAAATTAAATGAACTGTATTATTCTCATTCACACCTTGTTTTTTTATTTGCATTAAATTAAAGTAATAATTCACCCAAAAAATGCAAAAAAACGATGACTCAGTGACTTTTTAAGTCTTTTTTGCCTTGTTTTCAGTCAAGATAAATGTACTTGAGAAGTAAGATATGAAGACTTGGTTTCAGAGAGGTAGTACCTCTTAATGCAAGTGTATTTGTCCACTTGTTTTAAGCATAAAAATTTAATCTATCAGTAAAGTAAGATAATCTTTCTGAGAACAAGTCTTTTCTTGTCATATATCTTATGCAGTGTCACATCTCAAGTAAATTTATCTTGTTTTACTGATGTTTAACATTTTTAACTGGAAAATAAGACAAATATATTCATTAAGAATAGGATTACATGCACTGTGCTCGTTATGATGGTTATTTATATTTCCAAGTTCCAAAAAGAGACCTGTGTATCATAAAAGTACTTCACATGACAGTCAGAAGTTTAGCTTTATTCACTAAAAATCTTCCTCCATAAACTAATATACATTTGCATGTAAATAATAATGGTGCCTTTCAACATGTTGCACCAGGTTTAAAGCCATTGCAACTGACATCTGAGCTACAGCAAAGTAAAAGATTATCAATAAATTATTTGTCAGTTCCTCCTGCAAATCCATCAAATGGCTTCAGATGACATTCAGTATAGCATATAAGAAGTTTGGACTGCTTTTGTGACACTTTTATGGTGCTTATTTTGTCCCTTTTGGAGCTAGTATAAACCACTGCACATTTTAGTTATATGGCAAAGTACAGCTCATATATTCTGCCTGAACATTTCCTTGTGTTTTTAATTCAGGCATGCAGGGTTGGAACAACATAGGGGTGTGTAAATGATGAAAATTTTCCATTTATGGGTGAACTATTTCTTTAAATATGGAGTATAGTCTAACTAAACTCTTTTGGTGGTACCACTGTCTAACTGAATCACCCAGTTCCTCTATTTTGCTTTCTTGTTAGTTTTGGAGCCCCTCGGCTCAGATGTCTAATGCGGTCCAGTCCACCTAAGCCCCTGTAGGGCTCACGCGAGCGTAACCCGGCCCCTTTTGATCTCGACTGTGAGTTTGGCGGGCTTTGATCCGCCGTGATGACTGTGTCTACATGTGGTCCTAATTCTGCGTTTCCTCCCTCGACCCTTTGCCCTCTTTCCGACTGTACACCTGTGAGGAGTTTCTGCCCTGTTCTTACCTGTTCATAAACGTGTCTCCTGATTGGATGGAAATGATAAACACGCTTGGATTTATGTGGGTCTCGTAAATGAGAGTGAAGACGGAGACGTGAATTCCACCGCAACACCTGTGGACAAACACGCAAACGAAAGTAAAACACACCTGGTGGTGATGATTCAACAGAACATGTGATGCATTACAGCATTTTAAAACAGCATGCAAATCACTTATAGTACACCTGAATCAACACATCAAGACTTCCTTGTAGACACATTGTTTGACTGAACTGCCAGTTTTTTGGGTTTTTTTGGTGTTTTTGCATTTCTCATTGACAGGACAGTGGAGATACAACAGAAAGCAAGTGGGAGAGAGAGGCGGGAGGGGTGGGATTGGGAAAGGTCCACAAGGCGGGATTTGATCTCGGGACACCTGAAGCGCAACTGCACCATATGTCGGCTCGCACTGCCCACAAGGCGCCAACTTGCAATACAAATATAAAGAAATGCATTTATACCCTCAGAAATAAAGGTACAAAAGCTGTCACTGGGGCGGTACCTTTTCAAAAGGTACATGTTTGAACCTAAAGGGTCTATTTTGGTACCTTAAAGGTACATATTAGTACTTAAATTGTACATATTTGAACCTAATAGGTACAAAAGTGTACCTTTTGAAAAGGTACCGCCCCAGTGACAGCTTTTCTGAGAGTGTACAATAACACAAAAGAAAACACAAAAGCAACTCCAAAAACAAAACCACCAATGACCCAACATTACAAAAACATTATGGTGTTAGAATGTCCAAGCTGCTCTTTTCCACACAACAAAAATAGTGAATTATAATGTTAAACTAAAAATAAGCACAATAAAAGTAGTGCACATGACATTTTATGGGTCAAATATTCTTAACGTAGTGAGGTCATGTGACATTAAAGCATAATACAGTTTAAAATATCCATCATTGAGTACTGTGAATAGTTGTTTGCTCATTATTTATATAAAGAAAAATCACAAATGAGTCTTAATTGTTAACTCATGGACATCGATGAGATTTTAAGGAGAGTCAATTGACTCTTGCTTCCAGTAAACATTCTGCTTCTCAGATTTTTATCCAAAAATGAATCAAATAATAGGTTCAAAACTGCTGTTCTCAAAATTGCAAGTCTGCAATCAAAAGTCAAGTTCAAGAGATCAACTCTCATCCACTTCTCCAAAGACAAAATGATCTGAGCAGCTGCGATCCACATTCATTTTATAGCTTTGTAATTTTACTATATATTAACATTGTCTCATTTGAAAGTTTTCAATTATTCTAAGGAATTTAAGGAAAAACATCAACAAAATTGATACTTACTGTACATAAATCATGACTGAAGTTTTGTGAGCTACAAAATAGCGACATAGGAGCAATAAACTACTTTTTTATTCCATTCCACACAGCCAAACGCAGAAAAAAACTTTGGTCCATAACAGAGATGGAGTCTCATCTCATTAGTGAAACAGGAGCCGTCTGTAAGCGCAGTCAGTTCACTTCACAATCACAGATTTACAAGCAATAAAAGCTCTAGTGATTTCAGATTGTTATTACGAATCAACAGCACCAATTTGTTTTATACCCGCTGAGGGATTGTTTGATCTTAGCGTGATATTACAAAAACAATTTATGACCGTCCATTAATGATGCTAATGGTAGCTTTAAAACTTCTTTGCCATTTAAACCGCTACACACCACGAATAATGTCTGCTGTTTCTCGTACTTTACGATGATGAAGTGTCACCTGACAGCCAATATGTCTCTCGACTACAGTCGCAACCAGACGATGAACTCTGTTGTGTTTACATTGCGTTGTTGCCGAAAACTTTTAGCTTCTCCAAGTTATTAGCCTACTCCAAAATCTCAACTCGTGAAAGATAGTCCCTTTGGATAATATGATTATTAAAGAACATTTCTATAAATAATGTAAATGAGCTGCATTGTGCCAAATCAAACCACATTTGTGACCCTGGACCACAAAACCAGTCATAAGTGTCAATTTTTCAAAATTGAGATGTATACATCATCTGAAAGCTGAATAAATAAGCTTTCAATTGATGTATGGTTTGTTATGATTGGACAATATTTGGCTGAGATACAACTATTTGAAAATCAGAATACTGAAAAAAAGTTATATACACACACACATACATATATATATATAGAGAGAGAGAGAGAGAGAGAGAGAGAGAGAGAGAAAAAAATAAAAATAAAAAAAATAAATCGCCTTTAAAATTGTCCAAATTAAGTTCTTAGCAATGCATATTACTAATCAAAAATTCAGTTTTAATATATTTACGGTAAGAAATTTACAAAATATATTCATGGAACATGATCTTTGCTTAATATCCTAATGATTTTTGGCATAAAAGAAAAATGGATTATTTTGACCCATGCAATGTATTTTTGGCTATTGCTACAAATATACCCCAGCGACTTAAGACTGGTTTTGTGGTCCAGGGTCACATTTTAATATACGTTGACATATAATTTAAGAAATGTAACAGGTTTAATTGTTTTACTGTTTAATTTTTACATTTCACAACAAGATCATGACAGCATTTAGTATTAAACAACAAGTTGGAAACATAACGACATAAATTGCCAAACCAAAATCCCTTTCAGAGTAGGAAGTGAATATATTATACAGAGTAATCATAAAACAGTATTACATAATATGTCTTGCTTTGGCAGATTTCAGGTTAATGGTTAAATCAGACAGCAGTTAAAAGAGTTTTTTTTTTTTTGAGAAGAAAAGTCAGGGTCAAATCAGAGGAAATGATTAGAATAGCATACTGATCTTACTATTTACCCATGCAGTATGTTTCTTGGGAATAATATGCAAATTTTCTGAATGCAGGCCTATAATACCCTGATTCTTTTGCCAGTATTGTTTAGGAAACATTGTATTCAGAAGTTCATACCTGGAGCGAGCTATTCATTGTCAAACTCATTCTTCCAAATGCTGGCTGATGAGTGTATGAAATACACAACCTCCCTTGCAAAACATTTCATTTAGTGAGAATTCACAGCTATTTTTGAATGGCTCTCAATAGAGAAAAACAATGTAGTTTTAGCATCTACCAGCAGGGGTTAACTGGACTAATAAAAAAGCTTGAATCTCTGAAAACAATGCAGTGGTTTGAATTGAATACTAACCCACTGCTTAATGAATACTGAATACAGCTATTTAAAAAAAAAATAAATAAATAAAAAAAAAAGCTCAAGTGTTATTAGTTTTGGTTCATCCGTGACAAAACAAAAGGTAAAGCCAAGTGCATTGCATTGTGAGATACAACATTCTACACATATTTTATTATTATTATTTCTTCCATATCATTATATGCAGAAGCAAAAGTAGTAGTAGTATGTAATTACAAACATATTTCGCAATGCACTTGACTTGGCCCATTTTCAGTGTGATGAGCTGTTTTATATTTCATTCAGGCAATAAAAACAGAAATGTATTAACCACAATATCAGCTGTGGTTTTTAGTCTTCTAATCTTAAAGAAAAATATTTGATTTGACAGATTAAGACACAATTGGATTAAAAAAATTGAAACTGGATGCAACTTGCAGAATTAAAATGAGACCATATGAGAAACTTGTTTTGAAATGTTCATCACATACTGTATCATATACTATTATTTTAAATAGAAATAGCAAGCAGTTATGCTGGTATTACATTCCAGACATTACCAAAATTAGCTTGAGAATACAGCCATCCAATACAATGTTCTGTACGAATTCCTTCTGTATTGGAGGACATAATAGTCTTTGTTCACCAGTCTGAGTAAATTACACAATGAGATCAAGAAGCTAATGTGTTGTAGGGTGACCCAGTTTGAGTGACCCAATGGGGTCCAGCAGAGCCCATCTGTGAGCCATTAGACACTGAAAGGCCTGAGCCAACCTGTGATTCCTTTAAACCAGACCAGATTCAGTCCAAGAACCTCAGATACTTCAAATGTTTCACATTCGGGAAACAAGCAAACCCTCCCCCACAGGCATTTTAAAAATAAATCCCAAGGCTATCGAATGAGAAGAATTCATAGTTGACATAGGGAAAAACCGCATGTATATGGATGAGGACAATGTATTTTGTGAGGAAAAACCTCAAAAATCAATGAAGCTTCAAACTGAATAAAGTCCTATATGTGATGTCAAAAAGCTGATGGAAAACGTGTAAAGTATTCAATTATTAAAATAAATTATATATGTTATCATATCATTAGGCTATCTATTATGCAATTTTACTTAATAAATCATTATATAACTATAAATTTTAAATATTCATACAAATAAATGCAATATAAAGTCCATGTTATGATTTTAAGAGCCTTTTTAAAAAATGACACAGATCAAACATCTACTAATGTAAAATAGTATGTAAGTTGTTCAGTTTTAGTGCATCATATGTTGAAAATAGCATGCTGAAGGTGATACTATGTCAGTTACATTTTGAACCCTTTTTTTGTTTGTTTTTCCTTTTTAAATTATTTTAGTTGCTACAACATGCAAACGCACACAATAATACATCTCCCAGAAAGCTGGAGAAAGTATATCACTCACAAAGTAGCCCATAGTAGAATTATGCAAATTGGGACGCAGCCACAGTGTAAGAAACATTTATCTTTTAGAATGGCACATTCTTGGCAAGACTCAAAAGTTAAAGCAAAATTAACGATGGGAGAGAGAGACTGTATCAAAGGATGTACATGACGATTTGGCAGCAGACAAATGAATGAGCGTCCATGAGTGTGTTTGAAACACTGCGGCTGAGGCTGTAGTTCACTAGCTTTTGGCTGACTGACATTCACAGTCTGGACGGTGAAGCACAGATAAGAAGAGACTTTAACTGTTTGCTCAGGACTGCCAACATTTCCACCTCTTTGTGTTGTTGAAATCTATCTCACCCCATATCTAGTGTGTTTTAGGGTTCTGGGGTGGGGATTGTGTCCTTCCTGTCTCTGACTTGGTTCACTCATTGTGTTGTTTTCTGACTGATACAGTATCTGTCTTTTTCCCATGGTGTTGTGTGGTGAAGTTGGGAGTTTTGATGCTTCACGTGATAAAGGACCCACCTGAGTAAACGGGTGTTGAGCGGTTTACACGCCACCCAGATTTATGGTCCACGGCTGAAAAGTTCAGCTGTTCTGCTCATGTATTTGGGTGGGAATCAGACTGTCTATGTCTACTGTGGCAATGTGACAACCATGTCTATTAGAAAAGATAGGTGAGGTCAGGAGGTCAAATAACTGTTATACACGCACAAACAGTCATGTATCATTAATCACTGTACATGCTATCAAACTAACAGGCGGAAAAGTTGTTTCACACATGTTACTGTGACAGGAAGCAAACCTGTCTGCAAAAAAACATGCATCAGGTTTACATTATTTCATACTAAAGGAAATTTGCAGCAGCAGCATGTTAAAAAGGATCTGACTTTGACAATTTTTCATGCTTCATTTAAAGTTAAGTTTTCAGTAAATAACAACTTAATTCATACGTTTATGTAATGCATACCATAAAGTTTTGGGTCTGTAAGATTTTTTATGTTTTTGAAAAAAAGGGCTTATGTTCATTTATTTGATCAAAAATACAGTAAAAATCAGTAATATTGTAAAATATTATTACAGTTTAAATAATAACTGTTTTCTATTTGAATATATTTTAAAATGTAATTTATTCTTGTGATGCAAAGCTGAATTTTCAGTCTTCAGTGTCACACGATCCTTCAGAAATCATTCTAATATGCTGAGTTGCTTCTCAAGAAACATTTCTTTATTATCAATTTAGTTTAATATTTTTTGTGGGAAGACATTTATCATTTCAGGATTTTTTAAATGATTACAAAGTTCAAAAGAGCATATGAAATGGAAATCTTTTGTAAGTTTATAAACTGTCACATTTGATGAATTTAATGCATTCTTGGTGAATAAAATAATCCACAAAAAAACTTTTGAGTACATAATATATATGGAATATATTTATGGTATTTTTTGGAGTTGACAGTGTTATGGAAAAGAGCTGTAAATATTCTTCAAACTCCTTTTGTGCTCCACGAATGAAACAAAGACATACAACTTTGGAACAACATGAGTTTGAGTAAATGATTTCACGATTTTCATTTTTTGGCTGAACTCTTTCCTTAATGTCAAAACAAAGACAGAAGGCTAGTGTAATTCAGAAACTCTGTGGTGTGTCCCTGCAGCGCCTGCCAAAAACACATCAGACTGCAAGAACATGTCAAACTTTGTGTTTAGACGCTCCAAAACAGATCACAGTTGGACCAGAACTCCGTCTTCAAAATCCAAACTCCGCTCTTCCAACTGAAACACACAGGGCTGTGTTTTGTGGACATCTTCTTATGTGTGTGTGAGACAAGAGCTGGACGTGTGAGCGTGTAAATACCACGGTGGTTCAGGCACCTCTCCCTTTACCCAGAATTCCTCTGTCCCACTTCCCTTGACGTCACAGCTAGAGAAAGTGGGGCCACTCGTGGTCACTGTGGAAGAGAAGCGGCTTGAGGAATTTTAATGGTGGAGTTGGAGACCACTGCAGAGAGAGACAGACTTTAGGGTTTGGATGGAACTAATGTCAGAACTAAGCGATTTTCGTATGTAAGTGTGTGGATCTTCAGAGAGCGATTGTCTGACTTTCTCTCTTCTGAGCTAATCTCCATGCCAAATCTCTCCATCTAGCATGATCGTGGCATACAGCCGTTAATGACATTCAAAATATCTGTTTTTGCATGTAAGCATATGTCTTTGGCCTCCTGTAGTTGGACTGAAGTTTCTATATCCTTTCCCAAAAGCATTCTTGTTAAGAGAAATCGATATGTTCTGTGTAAATATTATTGAGTCACATATTTACTTTGCATTCAGCATATACATTTTTTGCATATATAGCAACCTTTTGTGCTGCTAATGCAATGCTCTACCACTGAGCCACAGGAACATATAGACCTTATGATTGATTGGGGTATGTTCAAAATAGCATACTGCACACACTACTCATTCCACTGGTAATTAGTTATTTTTATAATGATGTAACTCAGTTACAAACTCAGCTACTATTTGTGAGAAGTATCTAGTAACTATAACTAATTACTTTTTTAAAGTAACGTGCCCAACACTGCTTATGATGGTCTTAATGCAGCTAATTTTATTCCATGAATGTTTTGTGGCTTGTGCTTCGCAATCATATATATATATATATATATATATATATATATATACATAAAACTAGTCCTGTCAAACGATGAATCGCATCCAAAATAAGTTTTTGTTTACATAATATATGTATGTGTACTGTGTATATTTATTATGTATATATAAATACAAACACATGCATGTTATGAAAAATATGTTATGTTTATATGTTAAATATATTTATATATAATATAAATATATACATGTAAATATTTTCAAAATATTTACTGTATGTGTGTGTATTTATATATACATACTAAATATACACAGTACACATACATGTATTATGTAAACAAAACATTTATTTTGGATGCGATTAATCATGATTAATTTGACATCACTACATAAAACCTGAACTTTAAAGGTCCAAAAAGCAATGCTGTCATGAATGCTGACCGCGACAAGCTGAGAATCTTCTCTTGTCTCCCACCTGACGTATCATCTAAAAAAAAAAAAAGAGAGAGAGAGATAATTTCATACCTGTGCAACAGTGTTGGGTTTAACTAACTGATTAATTAATGTAATTCCCTTTAAAAAGAAAAGTAAGGAATTAATTTTTCTGTAATTTAATTACAGTTATTTCATTAAATACTGAAAAGAAAAATGAAAGAATAGTTGATTTAACATCAAAATTTAGTTTAAATAGAGAGTAATTAGTACAGCAATCTAATTACACTACTGATTATGTAATTAGTAGCTAGTAAACAATTACTTTACGTAAGTAAGTAACTTACCCAGCACCGCTGTAAAAAAAAACATATACAGAAAACAAACAAAAAAACAAACAAAAAAAAACAGGTTTAGCAGGCAACAATTAAAAAATCTAATTTCAAATTTATCAATTATTTTAGACATCAGCTAGATGGAACAATTTTTGCATAAAATAAACCTCTTTCCATTGTACTGATTCATTGTTAGCACAATTTTCTAACCGGTTATCTGGTCTACTTCTCTGTAAATTCTTCAACAAATGTAAACCATCAGAGAAAGGGTGACAACCACAGATTATTTATTCATGTGAAATAAAAGTATCCAACCACAGATCCATTACAAAATTGAAACTAAAATAAGAGAATTAATATATTAGTTGTGTTATGAGTTTTCCTGTACAGTTTTCCTGTAGCTCAAATAGTAGAGCATGGCGCTAGCAACGCCAAGATCATGGGTTCGATTCCCAGGGAAAGCAAGAGCTGATAAAATGTAAAAACTGTAACTTGAATGCAATGTAAGTCGCTTTGGATAAAAGCGTCTGCTAAATGCATAAATGTAAATGTAAATGAGTCCTGGGCCTGCTCTTCTGTCTGACTGCCACAAGAGGTCGCCCTGCCATCATATTGACTTTCACACCTCACATCACAATGGACTCCAATTCCCAGCATCCATTACTGATCACAGCTGTCACCAATCACTCATTGCACTAATCACACGCACACCTGATCCTATGCACACACTGATCACATGCCTTATTTAAACCCTGGACTTTCCTTCTGTCAGTGCCGAGTATTGTATGCATTATTGCTGCCCTACAGAGCCCTGTTAGTTTCCCTAGTCTTGCCTGTTTCGGATTGTGGTTTCCCCTGCCTGGACTCTTGCTTACGATTTGGATCACCTCTCTTGTCTAACCCCTTTTGATACTGTTCGCCGATCATCGACCCACGCTTGTCTTTGTTTACTCTCTGTCTCGCCCATTTTATACCTGTTTGCCACTGTTCGACCCTGCCTGTTATGACCACGTCTCTGCTCATTAAAAGCTTGCATATGGATCCGCACGTCTCATGTCTCGTCAGTCCCGTAACAGAATACTCGGCCTCCCAAGGATTCAGCGGCTTTTCATGTGGATATTGGCCAGGTATGGACACTGCAAGACTGTTATTAACCCTCGAGCAGGGGGTTCGATCGCTCGAGGATTATATACAAGAGTATTTAGATCTAGCCTATTTTTCTGATCTGCCGTTTGTGGACTCATAGACTCATAGACTCATACTCATACTCATAGACTTCTTTTGCGAGGGCATTAACCAGCCGCTCAAATCATTATTGGATTTTATGGATTATGCTCTATTGACTGTGGGTTCATCGTTCACTGTGGGTGTCGCGGAGGAACGCGACACTGCACTCAGTTGTGTGATCGCAACCGCACAGGAGCACGCTCACAAAATGGCGGTGACAGCGGAGCCCTTTCACAACATGGCGGCCACAACAACAACAACCCGTCATGTTCTTGCTGCCAGCCATAAGTCAAGTCACCATTGATTTTCATGAATCCAGTCAAGCTACCGTTGATCGTCATGAGTCAAGCCAAGACACAGCTGATCTTCACGAGTCAAGCCAAGACACAGCTGATCTTCACGAGTCAAGCCAAGTCAAAGCTGATTTTCAGTTAAGTCAATTCACAGTTGATGTCAGAGAGTCAAGTCAAGTCACAGTTGGTGTCAGAGAGTCAAGTCAAGTCACAGTTGGTTGTCATCATCTAGAGTCACTTCACGTCTCAGCTGATCTCCTAAAGTCAAGTCACGTCTACGCTGATCTCCCAGAGTCACAGCACATCACGGCTGTCCATCCAGAGTCTCCTCACGTCTCCGCTGTCCGTCC
Source organism: Onychostoma macrolepis (assembly GCF_012432095.1). Taxonomy (NCBI): domain Eukaryota; kingdom Metazoa; phylum Chordata; class Actinopteri; order Cypriniformes; family Cyprinidae; genus Onychostoma; species Onychostoma macrolepis. The sequence continues at coordinate 5,894,550 of NC_081179.1, forward strand.
TGAGTCTCCTCACGTCTCCGCCGATCAGCCTGAGTCACGTCACGTCCGGCCTGACACACCCAGATCATCAAGGTCAGTCTTCCACTATCCCAGTTTGATGTCTAGTTTGAGGGATGTACCACTGGTGTCTGCACGCACAGCTGGTATCCCCAAACCAACTCACTCTAACCCTCCTGTTCTTATGCATATTCCCCTGTCCGAGGCACATCCCCTGATGGGAATAGCTTTGTGTTGCGTTTGGGCTGCGTACACCACCGCAGAATTGCCCGAGGTGGTGGCGTCCACTGTAGCTTCTCCAGAGGTGGCGGTCCACGCTGTAGAACCTCCAGAAGCAGCGGGGCTCGCGTCGGCCCCTTGTATGGTGGTGGCACCCAGCAATGAACTCTCCCTGTGTCCTGAGTTTACCACTGTAGAACCTCCAGAGGTGGCGGCAACCACTGCAGAACCTCCTGAGGTAGCGGCGCCCGCTACTGTGTTCCCCCCGAAACGATGGAGGCCACTGCAGTCTCTCCAGAGGTGGCGGCGCATGCTACAGAACCTTTCGAAGCAGAGGTGCTTGCTTCAGTTCCCTGCAAGGTGGTGGCGCCCAACAATACACTTACAGCCTGTCATGTAGCTTTTGGAGGAGCCGTGGCTGAGCTCTCCCTGTTTCCTGATGGTACTGCTGTAGAACCTCCAGAGGTGGCAGCATCTGCTGCAGAACCTCCAGAGGTGTCAGTGGTATCAGCCTATGAATCCTTGTCCTGCCCTGTAACGGCCATGAAGGCCGTCTGTGAACTTTTGCCCTGTCCTTTCAAGGCTAAGGAGGCCGACACTGAACTTTTGCCCTGTCCTTTCATGGCTATGGAGGCCGTCACTGAACTTTTGCCCTGTCCTGTCACGGCTATGGAGGCCGTCACTGAACTTTTGCCCTGTCCTGTCACGGCTATGGAGGCCGTCAATGAACTCCCGTTCTGTCCTGTCACGGCTATGGAGGCCGTCAATGAACTCTCGTTCTGTCCTGTCACGGCTATGGAGACTAACTATGAACTTCCTGTGTTCCCTGCCTTGGTCCTTGGGTCCATGCATGTTCTCTCTCCTTTTTATGTCTCCGTTCTCCCTAGGTCCCAGGCTGATCCGTCGTGGTGGGCTCCTGCTCTATCTGCTCCACCATGGTGGTCTTCGGGTCCGTCTGCTCCGCTCTGGTGGTCTTCTGCTCCACCTGTTCCGTCTGCTCCGCTGTGGTGGTCCACTATCTGGCTCTGGTGGTCTTCTGCTCCGCCCTGGTGGGCGCCTGCTTTATCTGCGCCGCCATGGTGGTCTGCTGTCTGGCTCTGGTGGGCTCCAGTCCCGTCCACTCTGCCCTGGATTCCTGCTCTGCCTTGGTCCTCGGTCACTCCACTGCCACGTGGACCTGGCCCTCCATCCGGGGGGGGTGGCTATGTTGCGAGTCCTGGGCCTGCTCTTCTGTCTGACTGCCACAAGAGGTCGCCCTGCCATCATATTGACTTTCACACCTCACATCACAATGGACTCCAATTCCCAGCATCCATTACTGATCACAGCTGTCACCAATCACTCATTGCACTAATCACACGCACACCTGATCCTACGCACACACTGATCACATGCCTTATTTAAACCCTGGACTTTCCTTCCGTCAGTGCCGAGTATTGTATGCATTATCGCTGCCCTACAGAGCCCTGTTAGTTTCCCTAGTCTTGCCTGTTTCGGATTGTGGTTTCCCCTGCCTGGACTCTTGCTTACGATTTGGATCACCTCTCTTGACTAACCCCTTTTGATACTGTTCACCGATCATCGACCCACGCTTGTCTTTGTTTACTCTCTGTCTCGCCCATGTTATACCTGTTTGCCACTGTTCGACCCTGCTTGTTATGACCACGTCTCTGCTCATTAAAAGCTTGCATATGGATCCGCACGTCTCACGTCTCGTCAGTCCCGTAACAAGTTGTTAGATTATAGTTTAGACAAAAACAAGGTATAAACTGTGTGTGTTCCTAGGTGCCTAAAACTGTTGTCTAGTTACTCACCAGAGTTTGGAATAGAGCTAACATCTCTGCTGCTAACTTGACATGTGAGGCTGAGATCAGGAAAGAGAGCCACAGGGCTGTGGGTTTGTGTTTTGTAAGGTAAAGTCTGAACTGAATTCAGCTGTAAGGAATGTGAAGCAGTGTGTTTCTCTGCTGCTCAGTACACATTTTATACTAAAAAATACTATTTCACATCTGCCTTATTTAGTGGTCAATGGGAGAGAAGTATTGAAAAAGCATTCTAACAAAATGGCAGATGAGGTGGTTGTTGTAGAAACATCATTATTTAATTTGAATGATGTAGAAATTGTACTAATTTCATGCTTTTTCCAAAAAAAATAAATAAATAATGCTTTTATAAGTTAATTAACTGCAACTATTTCCAAGATGATAGGATGTCACTCACACAATAAAACACACATTGCTTTGCAATTCCAGCCAACACAAAAATTCTCTACACAATTCCCATGAGGAGAACTGCAGAAATAACCAGGCAGTCTCACAGAGTATGGAAATCCATGCTTTTCTTAACTGCACCACCTGAAAGTTTATAAACTCCTACGTAGATGACCCATCCAGAACATTTGTGGAATTCTGCTCCCGTTTTCTTTGATTCTGCCCCCTGGAAACATTTGGGAATAATACAAACCTGGAAATGAAACACTTTCCCTTTGGGGCCTACATACTGTACATGAACATGAAAGCAAAGAGGCCTCACTACAAAGCAAAACTTTAGTCAGATCTCTATGAAGGGTTAAAGTATCTCCTGGCAATGATGTGCCAAAGTGAGCTCCAGGAATCTGCTGGTATTTGGTCTTTCTGTGGCAGCCTGGGGCATCAGGTTTGGTAGGAATTAATCTGACCGTGTCTGGCTGCAATGAATACTGCTGATGCGGTGAAGAGGAGAGGAGATAAAAACCACACGCTTGAGATAAAAGGACCTGAGAGCTGTGGCTGGAAGCGCCTCGTCAGGTGTGTCTGTGGACGTGCCACTCATTCCTAGTTGCAGAAAGTGAAACCAAATGAGGGTCTGTGTGTGGACTTGTGTGTGAATGTATGTGTTTTATGATAAGGTCTGGTGCTGATGAGTGGTGTATGATGGATTGGACAGGAGGAGAAACTGACATCTGTGCTGTTAACAGGAATGACTCAGAGAAACACAGATCAGTTTCATTAGTTCAGAAGATTTTGTTGCCCCTCCCATCAGAGACATTTAAAGGTGCCATAGAATGCACTGATACAATATTTTAAATTGTTCTCTGATATCTACATAGAAGGTATGTGGCTTAGGTAAGGGCAAAAAATTCTCCAGAAACAGTTCTACATGTGCATTTACAACCCTAGGATTTCTCCCTAGAATGAAATGGTCTGTTATTATTTGGAAGGGTCATGAATAATAATGTTGAGCTCTGCTCTGATTGGCTGTTTCACAGTGCGGCTCATTTAAGTAGCTCACAGCAAGAAGGAAACACAGGGAGGAAGATATATATTTCAATACTTTCTCTAGCAGTTATATCGTCGGGTAATTATACTGTATATAAAATGTGGGCGGAGCTGCTACTAATATGCAGGGCACTGAAACTGTTTTCAAATGCACGATCGCTTTTTACGTTCACTTTCGATTTCGAGATTCGCAATCGCACGAACTCTGTTTATACTATGGAGCGGCAGTACTTACCACACATTTTACAAGATCAGATGCTTGTCAGTGGTGCTCATGATGTGCAAATCATTCGTCCATCATCCTCAGTCGTCTCTCCTTACTCTGTTTATGTGGTAAGTGAAATCTTATGTACTGTAATGTAACAGGCTACCGCTAGCAAGGAGCTAACCATGTCCCTTTAGTGGCTCGCATTATTTTATTAGAACGCGTTATTTTCTTTCTGTGCCTTTCTGAATACAGACACCAACCCATCCCTGCACTTCACATCCCCTGCACAGCCTGGAACATAACATTTATTTCCATGATCTGCCATTTTCGTTGTCATCTGTTGTCCTTGCTTGTTTCTTCACAATACCTGCAGAACTTCTGATAGTCTGCCTGGCGGCTGGCCTAGAACATGCACGGGCAGGTATATGCAAATGTTGGAGGCGTAACTATTAGTGATCCCGACTGTTACGTCACAGTTGGTGTTATGTTCTGAGTCGCCTATTTTTCAGTGGTCTTTTTTATTCACGAGATTTATATAAGAAGGAGGAAACAATGGTGTTTGAGGCTCACTGTATGTCATTTCCATGTACATAAATCTTATTATTCAACTATGCCAAGGTAAATACAGTTTTCCATTCTATGGCACCTTTAATATACAGCAGAAAAATAGCAGCATATATAAAATCCTGTCACAACCTGTCATATCATAGACCTGTTGGGTGTGGCCAGTTCAAATTCACACTCCAACTATTCAATCAATGCATAGCTCATCCAATTAGACCCAATTAAACACTTATTCAGAAGTTTCCCATTTCTGTTTCCTGTCAGGGTGATTGACGCTTAAATTTGACTCAAACTTTAGTTACAGGTACAGTAACATTCCATCAGAATTACCCTAAAGGCACAACTCATGTAAATGTGGTCAATTATTTATTTATTTTTTTTCCCATTTTCTCCCAATTGGTGCTTGTCTCTGAAAACGTTGGGACCCTATTTATGTCATTATACTATACTAAAGCATTCTGAGACATTTTAAAAGTTGCAATGTGGATCCAATGTTGGTTTCTATAGGTGGCTCAATGATCCTCCCTCAAATCTTTGATATTCTGGTCCTTATGGCAAGCCCTGCTTGCAATAAATCTGTGGAAATGTATGTATGTTTTATCATTCACCAGATGAAATGTATTCAAAATGCTTAGAAAAGTATTACTGTAACACCTCTAGTCAACAATAACTCATGTAGAACAAAAGAAGCAGAAGGTTTATTTGGAAAGACCCATAACAACAAATGATGAGCAGTAGTAATAGTTGTATTGATACAATTTCTTACCACATATACATGTTATGTTACTATCTTTGCTGTTTATTATGATCACTTACAAAAAGCACTATACTAGTTTTTGAGTAAACTCAAAAATCTGCTGAAGCTGGTTGCCTTAAAATTTTAAGTTGGCTCAATTTTTTTTTTTTTTTACAGTGTTACAGAACTTTCAACACACAACCCTGTTGAAAAAACGAGCATATGGTTAGGTAGGTTTTGAAGCATGGATGCTGGTTTGAGCTGGTTTAAGCTGGTCCTTAGCTTAATCTTCAAAACCAGCATATGCTTTTTTTGAAACAGGGAAGTGAGAGAAAAGTGTTTATTACGTTTGAAATAGGGATATTTATCTTACAAAAATACATGGATTCGCTACAGGCGACCTTTATTCACACCCCGGAGCCGTGTGAGGCATGTTTTATTATGGATGCGGACACTTTATTTAACGTCTCTTGGACTGTTGTACAGAATCACCCACCTACTGCAATGATAAAGCTTGGAAGTGCCAGGACAATTTTTAATATAACTCTGACTGGATTCGTCTGAAAGAAGAAAGTCATATACACCTAGGATGCCTCTAGTGTGAGTAAAACACAGGCTAATTTTCATTTTTGGGTGAACTAACCCTTTAAAGGATCCATACCTGACAGGAAGTGACTCCTTTGCCAGTCCTCAAACATTAGCATCTCGCTAAACACTTTTAACAGGACACTCAAGATCTGCTGGTCACAGGGAGGGCACAGGAGGTCTGCAGTCCAGATTTGCAAGGGACAAAGGCTACGTTCGCACTGCAAGCCTTAGTGATCTAGTGATCTGATTTTTTTTTTGTATAGCTGTTTGCATTTTTGTTTTAAATGTGGTCAATATCAGATTTTAAACAGATCATGGTTCTGAACTGACCCGCATGTGCAAAAGAACAATACGAACAGGGTTGCCAGCTTTTCACAACAAAATCTGCCCAATTGCTTCTCACAGCTAGTCCAAAACTAGCCCAATCGCATTCCAGTGGGTAAATATCACATTAGAGGGGTCGTTTCAACCCATGGAAAACAACCCGCAGCAACAGTGAAAAAGTTGCCCAATTCCGCAGGAAAATCAAGTGTAGCGTTAGTTCTGTCAGGTCACGTTAGTCAAGCTCGCATCAGCTGACTCTCAGCTGATCCCCATCTACCTATAGGAATACGACACCTATCTAAGCATTCATATATAAGGTCCTTCAGTATTATCAGCAGTTTTCGCATTGCTCAAAAGCTAATTAACCTCCTCCATCCCCAACTTCTCCTCTGTCAGTCAGGATCCAGCCTTCTGATTCTCCTTTGAATCAGACTAATTCTAAAATGTGTACATAAAATTACTGAACTTTAACGATATCTGCAATACATTTGATGGTTCTGTTCTGTTTATTGCTGTTATTGCTGCTCTCCCTGCTCTCATCCATGCTAGGCTGCATGGATGCACAGGGAGTTCTTTCCCAGAACAGAACCATACCACCATTCCAAACTGTATGCTAATTGTCAATCATCTTTGACGATAGTGGCCCTGACAGAAACAGTGGATTTGGCAGCACTTGCGCAGCGTGCTGTCACATGGAAGTAAACACGGAGGACATAAAGTAAGCGATTATGCATTTATTTATCGTGTGATCTGTCGCAGAAGGCAGCGAAATTATATGCAAAACATCTGACCTGTATCACATTTAGTATCACATATGGAAGTGGAATTAAAAGGCGGAATTGAAAAGATCAGATTCCATGTGATTTGTGCTGTTCACATTGTCATGAGAAAAACAGATCTGAGTCACATGTGAGCAAAAATATTTGGGCCACATTTGCCTGCTGCAGTGTGAACGTAGCGTAAATATGGTTAAAGGCCACAGAAACAATAAAACAAAGTTTAAGTGCACAAGTGCTAAAGAGCCAAATCTATCTATGGTTGTAAAGTTACATTAAATTTTAACTTTTATTTAAAAAATGGTTATTGATGGTAGCATAGTGTTGGTATCATACTATCATTATGAGTGACCTGAAAGGTGACATTTTATTAAAATCAGATTTTTTCTGTGTTTAAGTGTTAATCGGGTCCCTGGTGCATCTACCAACCCAGAAAACGTGAAAAAGGACAACCCAGTAACTTTTCGGTAAGCCTTTTTCTGCAAACCAGTGCGTCAGATTTGAGGTGATGTAGGAAGGAGATCTTATAATATTATTGCCCCTTAATCGGCACGTTTCCACCCACTATGCCATTAGTTTTCGCAAGCGACAGCGGTGTACTACTTCTAACGCCATGGCGAAAGTTCGAGCAAAGCATGCTAACTGTTCTATCATTGGCTGTACAGACGAGCACAGAACACTATTTAGAGTCCCAGCTTCAGCGGAGATGAGAGCAGTGGATTTATTGATTTATTTACTGTATATTACGCTGCTGCCACACAGCTGTTTACCTTCACTGACATAACCGTCTGTTTTTTAACTCATCTTGTGTGTTTATACATAAGCTTGTATGTATTAGACAGTTTAAGTGCAATAAGACATGAAAGAGGACTTAGTTTAGTACTCACATGCCGTGTGACAGCCACTTTCTGTGCGTGTGCTTCGGATGTTTGCGCTCAGAAAACCCTATATCAGAAGTTTAAACTGATATGGCTTTAAAACGCATGATTTCAGCACAATTGACATGATATCAAAACCAAACAGAAGTTTTTGGCAGAGTATCTGAGCTGTAAAGGCACAGCACTATTCTGGAAAAGGGGGTGGGAAGCAGCAGCTCATTTGCATTTAAAGAGACATGCAAGAAAACAGTGTTTCTGCTTGCATGTTTCAAAATAGGCATTTTCAATATGATTCAATAAATTATCTGTGAGGTATTTTGAGGTGAAACTTCACAGACACATTCTGGGGACACCTGAGACTTATGTTACGCATTGTAAAAAGGGGCATAATAGGTTTCCTTTAAATGAAAGCACTATTCACATTAAGCTAAAACCAGTTTGCCTGGTCAAAAGATAAGGAATTGTGTAAAATAGAGGAGATATATATTTATATACCATTTTCCCCTATTGGCTTCTAATTACTTTTCAGTGCTTGACAGGGGAGAATACAGTCAGGGTGTTTGACTCTGTACCAGAACATCTCATCAGGAGTAGTCTAAAGGTACAGCTAGGGCCGGATTTACACATAGGCATTCTAGGCATGTGCCTATACTCGCTCGTCCCGGGGGGCCCAAACACAATGAATAGATATATAATATTTTTCTTATACTGGCAGTTAATGACATATGATGTATTGTAGTAATGCTGTCTCTGGCAATAGTATGTTGTGTGCGTTCATACGTTCAGGGGGCATGGCTTTGGACAGTGATTTTCAGGGAGGGTGGGACGTACACTTTCAGTGCTATCAGTCTAAAGTTATCATTTTCCAAGATCTCCTACTGCACCTTCAGCTGTTACTATTTTCGTGGTAATAGTATGCCACTCACAGAATAAAACATGTACCTAATGTATTTAAGTTGAGTGACAATGTAAACAATGTTAGATACTTTTATTTTGGGCCATTTTGCCATGTTTTTCTTCTTGAATATAGAAGTGAATATATTTTTATAAACATTTAGATTTTTATAATCATATATTTATCTTTTATATTCCTGTTCAGACTCACCACTGATGGCTGTCAGCTCCACTAATTCTCCGTCCTGACTGGGAAATAAATCTTGGCCTCAGTTTAAGTGGACGGCTGGTTTCTTTCATTACTCTAGGGGTTTGTTTGTCTTAACTGCCCGTTATTAGGACAGTGAACTTCCGAGCCCGTGCTGGAATGACTACCACATGTTTGTGCTTTGAAATTCCAGCCAAAACAAAAGAATAAAAATTCTCTACACAATTCCCATGAGGGGAACTGCGGAAATAACCAGGCGGTCTCACAGAGTATGGAAATCCATGCTTTTCTTAACTGCACTGCCCGAAGGGTTAAAAACTCCCGGTGTGGATGGTTCATCCGGCACATTTGTGGAATTCTGCTCCCGTTTTCTTTGATTCTGCCCCCTGGAAACACTCAGGAATAATACAAACCTGGAAATGAAACACTTTCCCTTTGGGGCCTACATACTGTACATGAACCTGAAAGCAAAGAGGCCTCACTACAAAGCAAAACTTTAGTCAGATCTCTATGAAGGGTTAAAGTATCTCCTGGCAATGATGTGCCAAAGTGAGCTCCAGGAATCTGCTGGTATTTGGTCTTTCTGTGGCAGCCTGGGGCATCAGGTTTGGTAGGAATCAATCTGACCGTGTCTGGCTGCAATAAATATCGCTGATGAGGTGAAGAGGATAGGAGATAAAAAACACACGCTTGAGATAAAAGGACCTGCGAGCTGCGGCTTGAAGCGTCTCGTCAGGTGTGTCTGTGGACGTGCCACTCATTCCTGGTTTCAAACAAAAAAAGTGAAACCAAATGAGGGTCTGTGTGTAGGTGGACTTGCGTGTGAATGTATGGATTTTAGGATAAAGCCTGGTAAATAAATAAAGTGATTGTTTGATGGATTGGACAGGGGGAACTGACATCTGTGCTGTTAACTAGAATAATTCAGAGAAACACAGATCAGTTTCGGTAGTTTTTGGTGCCCCTCCCATCAGAGACATTTAATGTACAGCAGAAAAATAACAAACTTCAGTTACAAGTACAGTAACATTCCATCAAAATAATCAGCCTAACGCTTTAGGACCCTATAATTGTGGGTCATTATACCATACTAAGGTGTTATGCAACATTTTCTAAGCTGTTATGTGATTCCAATGTTGTGGGTGGTTGCTATCGGTGGATCACTGGTCCTAATCAAAAGAATCCACCCTAAAATCTTTGATATTCTGATCCTTAGATTTGGCAAGCCCTGCTTACAATAAATCTGTGGGGCTTGTTTGTTTATTTAATGTTTTATCATTCACTAGATGAAATACTGTCTAAATGCTTAGAAAAGTATTAACACACCTCTACTTAATAACTCAAGTAGGACAAAAGGTGCAGAAAGGTTTCTTTATTTGAAAAGACCCATAACAACAAAATATGAGCAGTAGTAATAGTTGAATTGATACAATTTCTTACCACATATACATATTGTGTTATTATTTTTGCTGTTTATTATGATCACCTACAAAAGACCCATCATCCCAAGTATGAGCAACAGTCCAGCACTAAAACAATCAACTGATACTAAAACGAGTTGTTTTGCAAAGCTGAATTCAGAGCATAAGTGGGTTATATTTTCTAAGGGATCAAGGTTGCAGAATACCCCTGAAGAGATGTTGTTTATTTCTGTAGAGAGAACAAATGTTTCAGTTAATATTTTTATTATTGAACATTGTCAGTGAAGTAAGACATTAAAACATGTTATTTGCTTACCTTAAGCAGTCCCATTGCAAAGTGCATACAGTTATTTGTCAAAAAATTGTACTTTGGAGCAGAGTTCATTGCCATCGTAACTCTTTTATCAAAGTCTTCTTCACTGGTGCCAGATTTCAAACGGAGAACACGGAATGGATTTTCTTTGATGAAATTAATCAAACCTAATTTACACACTGTTCCATCCACATATGTCATAGAGGCACTCATCAATCTTGGTAGTCCTTGCTGTTGAACATCTGGGTTAGCTAAAAAGAAAAAGATATATATGAATATGTAGCTCTAGGCACAGTCTCTGCAGGTTTTTATGAAAGTACAAGTGTAAATATTATATTAAAATTTGAAAGCACAGATAAAAAAAAAAAATACAAGCGTCATTACCTGCAAAATCAATGACTTCACTTCTTCCACAGTAAGTCCCAACATGATGGAATGGGCCTTTACTGATCTCCATGCTCCTTACAATCAGGTCACCTTTTTTAAGCTGTGATTTCTCCGATTCAGAAAGTCCACCCTTACTCTCAAAAACTGTGGTAAAGTCCTTGTGGGTGCCAGATATTGCGAGTTCACAGTCGTCCATTTGTGCCTAAAACAACACATTATACAAATAGTTTACTTCTCTTTCATAATTAACTGATGATTAACTCACAGCTATGTACAGCATGTATAATATATGTAATGATACAGTAAATATACATGTAAAAACAACAGCATGAGAACAAATAACTATACAGTGTGTTGAATTATATGTTACAGAATGAAATAATAAACCTATTAATGAACAAACCAATTAGTACCTTTTACTTGGAATCTAGATTGTTATGAAGAGTCCGTCGCAGACGAGAGGAGAGTCCTTAATGAGTTAGACACACAGAAAACGCAGTATTAGTTTTAGTAGGTGTTGTTTCGACATGCTATGGAATTCACTTATAGTTTCTATAGGAGGCGGAGATATTTTTCACATTAATTTCACATGACTTTCACTTTCTTATCTCACCTTTTTGTAAGAATTACTCTTATTTACAAGAACTGTGTGCTTTTTATGACCTGAATATAAATCAAAATTCAGACTGACCTTTTGCATCCATATATTACGTGCATAAAGGCTCAATCTTGTGTATTAATCACACAAAAATAAACTGATCATTATGAATAAATATGCATGCCTCTTAATAAACATTAAAATTATAATTATAATTTTATTAATGGAGACTTCAACTTTTCTCTTTTTTGTCCCAGTAAAAGTCAAATTGAGGAAAATAAATCAGCTTCCATGTTTAAATAATTATTCAGAATGTAACATTAATATCACTGATGTCAAATTTAAATGTGTGAGTTCACTACACTAATTATTTATCTATCATAAAGTTAATGGATAAGAACTGCAATTTACTGAGTAGCAGAACAGACACTTCTGACACTTTGGGGAAAATGATTATGTAATTTCTGATTTCAAAATACTGTACCAAGAAGAGTCAAATGTAAACAAAAAAATATCAATATTGAAAAGGTTTTTGTTTTTTTTTTACATAGAAAAGAGCAAGAAGTTAAAAAACAAAGGTCAGGTTTCTTTTTTCTTCACTTCCACAAAAAAAAAAAAAAAAAAACGAAACTACCAACACCCACTGAAAAGCACTGGAGGCGATGAGATATAACTATGGAGTGAGTAATAATAATAATAATAATAATAATGAGTGATAATCTCTCCATTTATCTTCTAGAGAGTGTGAGTCATGCCCAGCGTCGGTGACACGGGGTTTTCATTTCTGTTTGTTATTGGCAAAAATATTTTTTGGTTCATATTCCAGAGCAAAATGAGAATGGAACAGCATTCGTTTTAAAGAATTCTAATAATCTTTGCTAATACTCTTAAATAACATTATTAAATTAAATTAATTTACATCTTAAAACTTATTATGCCTTTACTGTATGACCAAAAATGACAGAGTATAGGCCTATGTTTTAGCTGTTTGATTGCGCCGTTGCCCCTTGCGAACACTATATATTCATTATAAAGAAAATCCAGTCACCCAAACACATAAAAAGTTACACCAGTGAATTTACCTAGTTTGTATTACAATCCGTGCCATTCGTGCGTGAAGCACAAAGCCTAGTTTACCTAATAAATAATAGTTTAGCATCAAATAAAACTAACTAGGCAACTAAAACAGCCTGTGTTGGTACATTATCAAATTACGCTTTACAATATGAAGGCCTGTTTTATTTCTAAATGTAATAAAATGCAACTTATGGTTTATCTGTTTTATTTTTCCTCTCAAAAACTTAACATTTATGCAAATGAATATAGCAAATGAAAGTAGGCAGTTAATCAGTTAAGAATTCCTACTGTCAGTTAACAGATTTACATTAGTATTCTTATGCTTGGCTTCCCAGATAGCAACAGAGTCTGGACCAAATCTGGCTTACATTCGGCACTTATGGCTTCATTCTGGCATTCTTTTTTTCACAGTCTTGATTGCCAATGTTTGTGATTTTTTTAACTTATGTACGGTATGTGACAATTAAAACAAAAATCAGGCTAGTGTATTTATGACATGAATTACTTTCTTTGTTCAGAAATGGAAATAACTTAAAGGTGCCATAGAATGGAAAACTGTATTTACCTTGGCATAGGTGAATAATAAGACTTCTGTACATAGAAATGACATACAGTGAGCCTCAAACACCATTGTTTCCTCCTTCTTATGTAAATCTTGTGAATAAAAAAGACCACTGAAAAATAGGCGAATCAGAACATAACACCGACTGTGACGTAACAGTCGGGATCACTAATAGTTACGCCCCCAACATTTGCATATACCTGCCCATGTTCTAGGCCAGAAGTTCTGCAGGTATTGTGAAGAAACAAGCGAGGACAACAGCGAAAATGGCAGATCATGGAAATAAATGTTATGTTCCAGGCTGTGCAGGGGATGTGAAGTGCAGGGATGGGTTGGTGTCTGTATTCAGAAAGGCACGGAAAGCAAATAACGCGTTCTAATAAAATAACGCGAGCCACTAAAGGGACATGATTAGCTCCTTGCTACCAGAAGCCAGTTACATTACAGTACATAAGATTTCACTTACCACATAAACAGAGTAAGGAGAGATGACTGAGGATGATGAGCTACTGAAATGAGCCGCACTGTGAAACGGCCAATCAGAGCAGAGCTCAACATTGAGCCGCACTGTGAAACAGTGTTTGTTCCTGTTTTGTTTAACTGAATCTGAATTAAATAAGGCAAATAAATTAATTCATTTTTAAACTGTAATTATTTAAAACTGTAATTTTGTAATTTATTACATTTGCTATAAATGGTTAGCCAGCTTTAGAGCATTAAGAATGGGTGTCTCAACTGTACCATGCTATTGTTTCAACTGTACACCATATGGGTACAGTTGAGACAAAAATGCACCTCATGTTTATGAGCTAATTGTGGAAAATATAAACTACTCACGATATAGCCTATTTCATATGTCTGTGAGGAAGCTGTACGCTGAGTTTCAAGTGCAGAGAGCAGCGTCCTGCTTTCATTAGTTTACAGAAATAAAATCAGTTTCAAACTGATTTTAAGTTGTTTCATTATCAGGGAACATAGCTGTTGCCTTGAAAATAAAAGCAGTGCGGTTGTATTGCGTACACCTAATTACACCTATTTGCGATTGACTTTTAATTCACAAATTACCTCATGCGGGCCAATCAAGGATAGCCAGAGGCCCAGGGGCCGTACAATGCCCAGGTCTGATATACAGCTAAACTACAGCACTTCCAGTAGGCTATTTTACTATAAAACTTGGCTATATGTTATTAAATGGTAGTATAAGTAAGGGATAATCAACGGCTAGCTGTGCATTAAACGATTTGAATGCATGACGTGGAGGCGAAGAACCACCCGACGCGTAGCGGAGCCTCCGCGAAGTGCATTCAAATCGTTTAATGCACAGCTAGCCGTTGATTATCCCGTTTATGCAATGGTCATTTGCCAGCATTCACATATTAAAGATGTTAATAATATTTGCGCTGCAATATTTGACCGGAACGATAAAAATGACGGTTATTTTCATCTGTATTACTATTCAACTGTAACTGTATGTTACTATGGTTACCAATGTTTATAGGAAGCGCATTAATATAGAACATGATTAAACTGACCTGGAACTACCTGTGCAGTTCAACTAATTTAATCAACACCTGCCAGCCAATCAGAATCGCGTATTCAGACAGACCATGGCATAAAATTATTTTATTTACAAGTTTCATGTTTGTGTTTTTTCTGTTTTATTAATTGCATCTAAATATTACTACATATCTACACAGTTTACATAATTTAGATCAATCAGTATCCAAAAACAGGTTTTTCAAAGTGCCCCCCCCCCAAAAAAAAAAGATGCAAAAAAATTGTAGATGCAGGCCCACGTTTGCAAGGGACTAAAGGTGATTAAAGGCCACAAAAACAATAAAGTTTAAGTGCCCAAGTGCCAAATCTATCTATGGTTGGAAAGTTAGATTAAACCATTAGTACTGAATAACTTGAAGGGTTGGCCATTAACACGTTGCTAAACTAACACCTCAATTCTCTAAAACTGCAAATATTGCATATACTCTACTTGAATACTGACATCTTGGATGCCAACATCCAATTCAATGCATTCTGGTCTTGTAAGCCTTCTAAGTACATGTAAGCCTTCTTTAGATTTTAGTCAAGACAAGGTATTAGGCAGACTACTCTTCGGAATACATTTAACATCAGGTGTACACCTATGATGCCTAAAAATGCTGTCCACATACTGTAGGCCACTTACTAGGGTTTAGAACAGAACACTGAAAGAGAGGCGCAGAGCTGTGAGTCTGTGTTTTGTAAGGTAAAGTCTGAGGTGAAGTCAGCTGTAAGGAATGTGAGGCAGTGTGTTAATCTCTGCCGCTCAGCACACTTGGATTGTGATTACCATGCGACTGATGGCTGTTTGGAGAGCGAGAAGCCCTTCATTACCAGCTTTGATGTTTTCATGACTAAAATACTTAAACATTTAACTGCTCAAAGATTTAAAGAGGCAGAAAGCAGCCTGCAGGTGCTCGCGAAGACAAGCCCAAAAGCTCTCAGCACTCATGTTTTGATAGAGACCAGCATAAATCAACCGAGAAGCAGAGCTGGCGGAGATCCACGCCTTCATTCAGTCCGTCTGTGGAGAGACAGCGTTTGAACCTTCAGCTGGATACAAATAAACAGAGTTCAGAAATAACTTTTCAATCAATTGAGAAAATTTACTAGACATAAATATGTCCTACAGGCCTATGATGTGTTATTAATTTTTTAATTAAATAATATACATAATATGCAATATTACTATATGTATGGGTCATTCCACGAAATCGGTGCCTTTTCCACTTGGAAACAATTAAAAATAAAAATGTTAAAGTTTAATCAACTTTTGTTTTAAAAATCCATGAAATGAAGACACCTTAAAATGACGAGAAATTGTATTGTGCCTGCAGGCTATGTAATTTACTATTTTATGACTATTTTTCTACCTCATGTTTTGGTATTTTTGTCAACCCTGTTACTGACACTTAAGTATTACTAGATACTATAGTTTAATTAGAACTATGTGATAGTTTTCACATATATGAGCACAGCATTTGAGTTCCTCTTTTCACTGGGACTGTTTCAAAATATGGATTTTAAAAAAATTATATTTGTCATTCAGATGACCAAGAACATCCTAATTTTGGAGGGTGAGCACATGTCAATTAAGAAAAATATATATTTTTACAAGAGAGATATAAGGGCTTTGTCCAAAATAAAAGTTGTATGACAATAGTAAACAGTCAGTTTTTCAGTTTAAGTCAGTTCATTAAGCACATTACATTTCTAAGAGATCTAATGTTTTAAGGGTCTTGTAATTAGATAATGCGTCCATCTGTTTGTCTGTATCCCCTCACAGAACTTCAAATATACTGATCTGGTTCAATTATTGGGCAAGGAAGATGGTCAGATCTTGGTCTTCCTATGATCATCTGAAACCAGACCAAGATCTTGACTTTCTTGAATATTGCAAGACTGGGATGAAGGTCTGCAGTCACCTTGCTGCTCTTGTTTTAATGAAATTTACATGGATGCATTATTGACAATGAGTTATGGAAAAAAAGATTTTTATTGAGACTGATCATCCTATCTCTGTCATTAACAACAATAATAGTAACAATACCGACAATAACTAAAAATGTAACTAGATGAATAGATATCCCAATTGTGTGTGTGTATGTGTGTGTGTGTATTTGTTATGTAACTGAAACTAAAATTAACCGTAAATTGTCTTACAAAAACAGTCAAAATTAAATATATTCTTACAAATAATTGCATGTCAGTTTACGGTAAAATTGTGAAGAAAATATGATTTACCATGTAACAGAAAAAAGATTTGTTTTAATTATATTTTTATTATTTAACAAAATATGTATACGGCTACAGTTAAACATCATTAAAATGACTGGTTAATTTAACAATATATCCGAGAAAAAAATAGGTATTTTAAAAAATTATAAACCTAATCAAAATATCATTATATGAAATTATACTACGGGGCCGTTGAATGCTTGAATCTGATTGGCTGATGAACGTTCTGAGGTGTGCAATTATTTTCAGGGAAACGCACGGTGAACGTAGTTCCAGGCAGCTCTTGACCGCATTGCATGACCATATCACTTCGCCAAATGATTTCTGTTATTTCAGAGGTCTTACAACAGCAAAATAACCAAAACCCACAATGACACTGGCCAAATAAATAAATATAGTAAACAAAAGGATAAAAACAACAGATCATGTCCATGTATTTGCCACAAAATTACGCTTTATTACACTGTAAAAAGTGATCCACTATATTTACTCAATAAAATTGTGTCAACAGATTACAAGCAATATTATTAATTAAATTCAACACATAAAAATTAATTAGAATTAATCATATGAGATGATTACAAGTTAACCATTCAAAATGAGTAAAATAGCACAAAAAAATTAAGTAAAATTAAAAAAAAATATTGGTTTCATTGGACAAAAAACACTATGCTAATGATACTATGTTATGCATGCCAGGCCAGTAGTTGGCGATCAAGAAACACTGCGCAAAAATGTAATACGCATGCACGATGTCACCTTTTTCACAAATTCATGTTTTTGTTGTTCACATGGAGATGATACAGGCATCTTGTTCAAAAGCTTGTGTTTCCAGGCCCCAAAAACAGTTATTGAAGACACCTGATGTTAACAAACAGAATCACTGAAGGAGAAAATCTGAATTTTTAGGTTACCATTACGGTGGTCAATGATTGCTTTAGTTGGGCTCTTGACCCTCGATTCTTTAACATTAGATTTTGTTTGGTTGCTGTTACAGAATTAAAAAAAAAGTTAGACAAGCCAAATGAAAAGGTGGTCTGGTGGCGTTGATTATGTATTGTCATCATCATTTGACCTGAATCTCTGAACTCTTTTAGAGCTTAATCTCTAAATTAGATTTACTTTGATTACAGCAGTCCTGTAATTCTACAGTATAACATCTGAAATTTCCAGTATAAGCCAAAGGGTTTCTTAAAAATGGTTCTAATCCAAAAAAAAAAAAACTTTTTCTTTTAGGCACACTCTGACATCAAGAATCAGAGAATGAATCTCAACAACGGTGATAAACAGCATATTCAGATAAACAGATCAACTCTGAATGTCACAAAACAAACTACTAAAAATATGCAATGCATGATGGGAGCTATTGATGAGTTTTGATTGGTGGCACCCAAAATACACTGCAACATTTGATGGTCACCATTGTTGAGGTTCTCACGCTGATACTTGATGTCTGTGTGCCTAGATGAAAGCTTTTTTTATTATTTGATCAGGAGAGCTTTTAAAAATGTTTATGTTGAAAATTCCAGATGTTACACTGTACAATCACAGGATGGCAGAAATCGATACTGCAAATCCAACTCAGAGATTCAGGTCAGATGATGATGTCAAAACATAACCAACACCACCCGATCACCTTTTCTCTTGGCTTGTCTTAACTGTTGTCTAACTCAGTTACAGCAGCCAAACAATATTTAATGTTAAAGAGTCAAAGGTCAAGAGCCCAACTAAAGCAAACATTGACCACCGTGATGGTGACCCAATGGTAAAACATGATTTTCTCCTTCAGTGATTCTGTGTTAACATCAGGTGTCTTCAATAATTCAGTTTTCAGGGCCTGGAAACACAAGCTTTTGAACAAGATGCCTGTATCATCTCCATGTAAACAACAAAAACATGAATTTGTGAAAAAGGTGACATCATGTGCATGCATATTACATTTTTGCGAAGTGTTTCTTGATCGCAAACTACTGGCCTGACATGCATAACATGGTATCATTAGCATAGTGTTTTTGTCCAATGAAACCAATATTTTGTTTAAATTTTACTTAATTTTTGTGCTATTTTACTCATTTTGAATGGTTCATTTGTAATCATCTCATTTGATTAATTCTAATAAATTTTTTATGTGTTTAATTTATTTAATAATATTGCTTGTAATCTGTTGACAATTTTATTGAGTAAATATAGTGTATCACTCAATTTTATTGAGTAAATATAGTGGATCACTTTTTACAGTGTATGTACAGAAAGCACGACTTAGTTCACACTGCAGGTCTTAATGCTCAGATCGGATTTTTTGCTGTTGTTCACATTGTCATTTAAATGCGACTGCCATCAGTCTCATGTGTGAACCGTATACGGCCCTGAAGTGACCCGCATGCGCAGAAGAAGACGTGACGTCAGACGCAGCGCACTGTGTTTGCGGAAATAAAAATGGATGCTGCTCGTGTTAGCTGTGTTTAGCAATTTTTAAGTTAATGTGCAATCGGAGCCTAAATAACGAAGTAATAAGAAGAAGAATATTAAGAAGAAGGAGAGCACGATTTCCTCCAGCGCAGAATTGTGACGTCTGTCGCATTTCAGTGACGTAAAAATCTCATGAAATGCGACATGGCCGTTCAGACTGAAGTACAACAAAACATCGGATATGTATCCGATTTAGGACCACATATGAAAGTGGCCTGGGCCTGATTTGAAAAAATCGGATTTGTAATGTTCAGACTGTCATAAGAAAATCAGATATGGGTCACATTTGGGCAAAAAAGTCGGATTTGGGCCACTTCAGCTTGCAGTGTGAACTAAGCCTATCTCTCCCGCTCTCTCTCCCTCACAGACCGCACATACAGTTACAGTTTGCACACACACTAGCATACATCGCGCTAATGTTGTTAGCGCTACTCTGACGATTTTCAGTAAACAACTTAAAAACTACATGACTTCTCACAAGCGAGGTAACAACAACGGCGCTGTTCGTGAACAAAAGGAACTAAGTTTCACTATAACTAGAGACATTGCTGCCGAACACTATTGAGAGACGCACAGAGGTAATTCTCTCTCTCTCTCTCTCTCTCTCTTTCTCATAACTTACTTATTAACTGCATTAGTCTGTTATTAACGGCTCAAGCCTCCATTACTATGTTTAAAATGACGTTTTGGAATTAGCAACGGAGGCGCTGGATGAGATGTGGAAGAAATAATCCTACTCACAATACCGATTTAAGTAGAAATACCGGACGAATGCCTTGAAATATATCATCTGATCGATGTCTTGAGGTGTGTCAACCATAGTATAAGCAGAATGATTGACTTCAGTCCGTTGAATTATTAGAAAAATAATTCAACCGCTTCGCGGCCGCATCACCACCTCCGGTGTGCATTATTTTTCTAATAATCCAACGGCCCGTCGTCAATTATTCCTTACATAACAATCTGATTTAATAGGTGGCCGTTTGAAATCAGGTTTTAATTTAATTTTATTGCCGTACTGTTTGGTGACCTGTCACCTGGTTGTTTATATTTATCTTAAAAACATATTACTCCTCATCTTGTTCCTCATCTCCTGTCCTCTTTTGTCTCACTCCCCACTTCTATCTGTCTTCCCGAGTCCCGACCCTGTTCTCCACCCCTCAGGTTTTCCTGCGAGTTGCGTGCGATGGAAGCCGGGGAAGGAGGAGGGAATCTTTCATCAGCTGCAGGAGCGACAGGGGGGTCAGATCGCTGAGAGAGGGATTGCTTTTCAAAGGACTATCTTTTCATTTGTTTTCCCAGCAACATTTCACTTGCTGTTCTACAGAAGAGTAAAGAGTAAAATCCCTCCCTTTTAAGAGGAAAAGGGGCCAGACGGCCATCCGTCATAAATGGATATTTCAGAGAGGCCAATTTAGCTTTGATATCAGGAGTTTTCCTCCCTTCGTGACAGCTAAGGAAGATGGTATCTTAAACTTTCCCTCCCAAAATAGCTGTTCTCACACGCTCAGGCAACAGGAAAATAGTTTGCTAGGTTTCCCAAGTCAAACAATCCCACTAAGTCTATGATATTCAGAAATGATCATGAGAGATATTCCTTGTTAACAACAGTTCCATAAACAAAAATGTTAACATTGGGTAACTTACATTTTAGACACAATTTTGCCGGTTGTTTTGTTCTTTTTTACTCTTCAACTGTTCAAAATGAAATCAAAACAGAATCAAGTATCTGCTTTTTCAAGCCACACACAATGGTGTTCCTGAATGAATCGGAGTTGTCGAACTAATCGGTTGAATGAATGGCTCAATAATTCATTCAAAAAGACGCTCACTTTTTTCATTCCTGAATAAATCGATGTTGTATTGTGAATCATTTGAATAAATGGTACAGTGAATCTACTATTAAGACTCTCCTCAGAGAAATGATAGAATCACTAAATCATTCATTCAACTGATTACAATAATAGGCTACCAACTACTTCAAGTGATCATCTTTATGAATGAGTGATTCATTAAGAGACTTGGTCAATTGTTTTGAATTGGTGTTGCTTATGCCGAGTTGTACACTGCATGATTTTATCCCCAATTTTCACTTGCCTGAAATGGGAGGGAAATCGGTGCTCGGTGCTCAGGTGAACAATCACTGATTTGCCTCCGATTTCGAAAAAACCGGTCGGCGAGTGAAAATCGGGGTTAAAATCGAGCAGTGCGAACTCGGCATTATGCCGACGTATGTGAAATATTTGGGATGCTATATCTGGATCTGTCGGCGATTCAAAATCCTGCTGTGTGAAATGAGTTCTGATTGAAACATACATCGGCGATGACCTACAGCCAATGAGAGAACAAGATGCAGGGCAGTGGGAAGTTCGAGGAGTTATAGACCACAACATCAGCGTGATCTTACGTTATTTCCTTATCTGTGTCTGAACGAATCATTTGAAAGAATGATTCAATGGTTCACTTATAAAGACACAGTCACTTGTCGCCTCCTACTGGCGTAACCATGTAACCTGCAGAAAGAGTCTAAATTTTCTATTACAGTTGTATAAATTATAGTATTTCTGAGCATCAAAATTGGCTTCCATTCTCCCAGATTGTTGTCTATTAAAATTAAAAATTACTGACCCAAGCTCAGTGCTTAAACTATAACCATTTATTAAACTATGTTAGATGCAAACACTCTTGACTGCCAGAAATATGTTTAAGATTAGAATATTATGCATTTGCATTTCGTATCCTCCTGGAAAAGAGTGTGTGTGTGTGTGTGTTTGAAAGGTGACCTCAGATTTTTTTTACGAGAACTGTGAACCACAAGGGCCAGATCTGGCATCATAAACCTTCAACTGTGACAGGTAGAGACCACCACGAACACAAAGACCTGCAGGCTTTGAGCTGAGTGTCCTTGAATTCCATCCCTTTTTCTATTCTCTTTTCTTCTGCTTCTGTCTTATTGGGGCATAAGCCTTAATTAAATGTTAGCAAAATATTCTTAAAACATTTTTTGGGATGAAAAGAGATGAAAAACTGCTTCAGTCTGGTTCTTAGTGTTCTGAGACTTTAGTGAGCTCTTGAAGAACCGAATCCAACACTTTTTACAGGACGAAAGTCACACATCTTATTTTCCTATGGCTAACTCTCTCTATTTCCCCATTTATCATGGGCTGGGCTGAAATCAGGCCACGCTTGTAATCCAGCCTGAATGAAGGTTAACTAGAGTCTTCACATGCCAAACGCTCTCGGCTTCGGCTTTAAATCTACGGCATGTAGAATCCATCAGCAGTTTCTTTAACGCTTTCCCACAAATAAAATCTCAAAGATTCCACTCACAGCCCTTTCCAAACTGCTCACGGCATAAACGCTTTTCCCCTCTCAGATTCAGACGTTAAAGTTTATTTGAAGGAGGCTGAATGAGAGAAAGCGAGAGGAATGGAAAGAGGAATAAAAGAAGCTTTAATCACAGAAAACTGCCCTGGAAAAATCTGAGAACCTAAGAGATGCATTCAGAAGAAAAGAGGAGTTCATCTACTTCATGTATTTATTTACAGAACGTATATTTATGACCACATGGTATTAACATTTGTCTCAAGTGATCTAATCACAAGTAAACAGCACTAAACAAGTGCCAATAGGGTTTTGGAGATGCTTTTTGATCTCATCATGGTTGTAGACTCAGCTATTCTTTAAAACAAAACATTGTTCTTTGTTTATTATTCATTTGGTCAAACTGATTCACAAATTAGTGAAGAAATCTGAGAATCAGTTTGTTGGATCTGAACAGCCGTTTTTAAGACCTATCTGTCTTCGTACAGAATCACTGACTCTCAAATAAAACACAGCTGCAACTCCAAGTGTTTGCTTTAAAACTGTTTCCATTCCTTCTTAAAAAGAGGGCAGATGTTCCAAAAACTCTTTCTTCCTCCGCCACTGAGACACATGAAGCTCTTTATGCATCAGTGAGTGTTTCCTGCAGCTTTAAGTAGGATATCAAAAGATATAGCACAAACGGTCGGCAGGAGGAAATGAAGGCTTGCACAGAAACGAACCAACATCCACAGAAAATCTACCCTATAACTTCCATAGAACTTCTTAACACAACACTCAATAGGTGCTAAAACAGCCCCAGGAGGCACAGAGCTTCAAAGGAAAGAGTTTTTTGAGTTGATGGACGGAAGTTTATCCTGGGACAGAGGTGTCTTCCTGTAAATATTTTGGTGGTGTGATATCTCACTGAGTATTTACAGCACTGGTTAAAACACAGCAGGAGCTCAGAAACTGAATCACAGCCAGTTAGCCACATGCTGGAACATACAATAAAGATACTGTATTACTGTGGTTTGTTGAAACTATCAGACGGTAATATCATTATTGTTTAAGACACTTAAAAGAAGTGCCATAATACCACCATATTTTGGCGTTCTTGGAAGAAACATGGAATACCATATAAAAACCATGGTATATGAATTACATACCATAGTATTACCATCTGATACCATCATTGTACCATGGTACTGTAAAAGTACCTTATGGTTTTGATTTTCTTTTAACATGATGCCATGCTAATACTAAGTTTTGTATACATATACATATACATATACATATACCATGTAAAAAACTTGGTATTTAAACATGGCAAACATTCAGTATTGCAGTTACTAGAAGCTAACAGATGGCCCCATTGTATTACCATGTTTTTTGGACATTTACCATGGTATTACCATATTATGTGTAGAAGTGCAATCTACTTTCAGTACCACTGTATATTTTAAAGTACCACGGAATTACTACCTGATACCATCACAGTATTTTTTATAAGACATGGTACCATGGTAATGCCATGTTGGTACTATAGACCAACATTATTTTCAATACCATAGTATCCATACATGGTACAACCATGCTTTTTTTATTTGGTACTTTTCTCTTTATATGAATTATCATCATCATTAAACCATTTCGTACCATGGTACCGCCAGAGTACCTTTTTTCTTTCTTTCTTACTTTCATCAAATCCTCCTCGTCTCTATTTTTAGCCGTTGTCCTGCTATTCTGGAATTCATTGCTGACTGGCTGCTGCCGAGCGGAATCGTTTCAGGAATGTCTGGAACTTTCTCAAACCACTACAGAGAGAGAAAGCGAGTGAGAGGTTGATCCGTGGGGAGGGGGAGAGGAAAGGAGAAAGCAGATGTGTTTGTTCTTCTGTTGTGGACTACAGTAAGTTTGAATATGTGCGAGTGCGATCAGGACTTCTTATATCTTGAATTGATTAGTGCGCGTGAGATGACTCGTCTTTCTGTGTGTGGTCCATTTAGCAATAATAATCAGTCATAATCTCTCACAGTTCCTGGATCGGTATTACAGCTTCAAAGAACAAGTTCAGAGCGAAAGCCAGGCCATCCAGGCCACCTGCTGATCACAAGAGTACCGATCTGGAGACTAGGGTGCTTTCACACTTGGTTTGATTGCCTGGTCCGAACCTGAGTTCGATTGCTCCCACCTCCCCCTTTCCCTGCTGGACTGCATTCATATTATTTTATTTGGGTCCGAACTGTGGTTTGTTGAAGCTGTTTACCCCGTTGCTTAGTAATGAAGGCGCAGGAGAATGCGGCAAAATGCATAACATTGCTCTCTGCACAGGGCCGTCCCTGGCTGACGCGGGGCCCTGTGCGAGGTAGGGAGCGGGGTCCCCCTCGGTCCATTCGCTGCGACTGCACCAGTTGCACCGCCTAAAGGACAGCCCTGTCTCTGCACTTTTATATATTGACGTTTTGAACCGTTCGTTTGGTTTACAAAGCTTCAGTGCATAACGGCACTTAGGTCTGTCTTACGAATGTACTGCAAATGCTCTAAAGAACACTGAAGGCGAACAGAAATGAGACATACAGCTTTCTGCTTGCAGTCACGCTCGTCAGGAAAGTGAGTGAAACACACACAAACACACATTTTTATCAAATAATACGTCATTAATAGTGGTTTACTTCCGCAATTTGGTACGATTGCGTTCACATCAGCAGCGAACCGTACCCCAGACCACCCTTTTTAAGCGGACTCGGGAACGGTCCGCAGGTCAACGGTTCGCACCCGAGGTCAGAAGACAGCGTTCACATCATCCAAACGAACCAAACTCTGGCGTCAGTTAAACCCGGGTGCGCACCAAAAGTGCTAGTGTGAAAGCACCCATGGATATAATTCCTAGTTGGCTAATTGTAGTTTATAAAACAATTCTCATTTGAATACTGTTTTTGTCTAGCTATATTTCCACTTTTTAAGATCGAAGCAGATTTAAAAGACATATCCAGCAAGTAAATGTAGTGAGCAGCTGATGCCGAATGGTTTTTAAAGTGCATTCTGGGAAGTTTTTTTGGCAATAGAACTCCCTTGGAATTGTACTACTGGACTAGACAGCAGATTGAGACACACCTAAGGACTTTTAAACAGAAAATCAAGGACTGCAGGAGTACCACAACTGTATTTGGGTCGGTCTGGTTTGTGCAGCAGGTCTGCTAAATTTCTCTTTCTCTCTGGCACGCGGCTGAAACGCTCTCTTGTTCTGTTTCCATGGGCCCTGGAGAGCAGCTCTGGATCAAATTAAAGCTGGCAAAGACAGCAGCCTCTCCTTTATATGTTTCTCCCTTCAGATCTTGTCTCTCGTTCATGCACACTTTTAAGTACTCTGGGCTTGTGTAAAATCTTTGGCCTGCTTAAAAGGATAGTTCACCCAAGAATTAGTATTCTGTCATCATTTACTCACCCTCATGTCGTAATAAACCTATTTAACACAAGAGGGGATCCAAATCAATGATCCAAATGGTTCATTGAAAGATTTGAGGTCTACTAACTGAGAAATATTGGATGCAGGATATTCCTCGACTTATGCAAGCAAGAATAAACCTTTAGTGCAGTCAAATGAAGTAGACACAGATATCGCCTCCTTTGAAATGATTCGTTTATTGAGTTGGTTTTACACAGATTTGGTTTTGTGGTACAAAACACTGCTGGTTAGCGAGATATCTCTACTTAACAACAACCAAAGCAGCTGAATACACAACCAAAGCTTTACAACACAACCACACAACCGCAATGCACCATCTCTCTGTTATTTTGTTCTTCCAGTTGTCTTTCAGTGTTTGTTTGTGTCTAGACACACACTCACACATGCACACTTTGTATGACTGCTGTTAAATGAAATGGCTTCACCACCAATAAATAGAGTATAAAAATGCAATTGTAATAATTTTATTATCAAAAAATTAAACAAAAATCATAAAAGATAGCAAAGGCACTGAACGAAAAATACCTTGGCAGTCCTTGTTTCTCAAACTGATACCAAACCCCCAAAAAAAGATTATGGCATTGACCAACAAAAGTAATTAATTAGAATAAAATAATGCATAAATAACATAATAATACTACCATTTCAGTACTGTCAATAAACAATATCCAGTCAAGTTTTCTTTTATGCTGATTCTGACTACTATGCACCAGGTATTTCCAGTTTGGCTGAAAGCATGTTTGAATTTGATTCGCAATGGCCGCCTCTGTTAATCTCACTTGCGATGGCACTATGGTTAGCAATGGCACATTTGGGTAGATGCTCAACTTCGTCCTAAAGTATTAAGACAAATAAGGTTGATAGTGAATATTGTGACACCAAATATTGGGTCAGATCTGTGAGGCGGCTTTTGACATTTCTGACATACATCAAATGACCCTGATGAAACTGCAGTAGTTGTGATTGATCGACTGTTTATGCGAATGCTAGACATTAGCATTAGCACTGCATGTCTACACTTGAAAACCTGTAGAGACCAGGAGAGATCGTTGATTATACGCACAACGTTCTTCTGTAAGGTAAATCAATAATAATATTTTGGAGAATCAAAAACAGAAGCGCAATAACATAAAAATACTAACATAGTATAATTTGATCACTGAATCCAGTTGACAATACAATGCAATACAGAAATGCAGTATGATACGATACACATTAGGTGTGTCTATAATATCTACCCAGGACCTCCTTTGAACGAAATGCCTCCCAAGATCGGTTTCTGTTGAAATTTTTGGTGCAAAAATGTTTTCTATTAATGCTACTAGTCAATTAGCTAACTTAGCATCACTTTACTCTGACATTCTGACATTCTACCATAAGCGCCTTCTTTGGTACAAAATACTTCCCTTATCTTTTCATCTACTTTCTTCATCTCACTATTTCTACACTTACACTAGTCCTTCTTCACATGCAGCAAAATATAAAGCTACGTCATCCTTTCCAGTGAATAATTCAATGTGTCCCTCTTACTGGAAAAGTATCCTCCATCCATAAATACGTTCATGAACATAAACACCTTGTTAAAACCTCTCCTTCTACTACAGCTACTTCACACTTACCTTCTAAAAACATTTAGACATCAGCCTTAAAACTAAAATTGCACTTGAAATTCTGCAGGTAGACAACAAACAAAGGACTAAAGATCCTGAAACAATAAAGCTTCTGTCCCATTAAACATACGACACAGGGAACTCTCTGGGTCATGGTGTTAAGATCTAGTCCAAACATGCCTCTAAAGAGCCTTTGGAATTTGCTGCCTCATCACTGCTTTGAAACTAATAGGTCTACTTGTTTTTTGTTTTTTTTTAAGCTCTAACGGGAGTGTTTTGGACATCAAAGTTCAGCAGAGAACCAATAATCCGTTATTCTTAGAGCTGAGGAATTATAATCCCTAAGCATCAACAGATAAACACCAGGAGGGACAATGTTCCTACAGTCCAGAACCTTTGGAAATAGTCAAACAAGCATGTCTCCGCCTGAACATTCTTTGGAGCTGAGATTGTGTCTGATATTTCTACCTTGAGTTAAACCTTGTTAAGGTGAAGGTGTCCAGAACTCTAAACAGTCACCTAACCCAATCAAGAAACCACAAGAGTACCATTCCAGAGAAACACATGGCGCACACACGTGTTCCTGTCAGGACTCAATCAAAAACAACCAATTCGGCATGTTGGAACCTTGAATTAGCCAGCAGTTTCTGAAAATAAACTTCCTTTCAAGGTAATCATGGACTGACTATTCTCCTTGAATAATGCAGTGTAAAGCACTGGCCTCTCGTCGGTAGTGGGGCAAACTTAACCTTGAAATCTCTGTAGGGTAGGCTTTCTGCTCAGAGGTCCTGGGGCTCTTCTAAGCATTCAATACAAACTCTAAAATAAAATAATAAAATTAAAATAATAAAACGCTGTTCATCTGATGACAGCTTCCTCTGGCATCTCTCTCCACCTTAAGGAAATGACATACATAATTTAATATGAATTAAAATATTTAAAACAAACAAACAAAAAGGCACTTCTATAATTCCATAGATATGATTCGACTCATAGGATCAATATGAGTTTGATCGTTACATATGCAGTTTAAATGACATATCACAATAACCAAGAAAGTAAAATAACAATTATATATGTCAGTTCCAATCAAGGACAACGAGAGATTTCAGTTTCTTATTCTTCCAGTACTGCCAGACCACACCAGTTTTGTATCACTAAATCTACAAAAAATATTAATAAATAATACACAACAACAGTTCATTTGGAGCAAGACCCTGGTTTCTTTTTTGGAAGTAAAGATCACAAACGACGTGTGCTCTGTGAGAGTTTTAAGGTGCTTGATAAACTCAGGTTGGCTCTTATTTTTGTTTCATCAAGGCTGCCGTTACATGATGCCTTACTGTGATACTAACTCACCTTATACTTAATATGTAAACATTTAATTTTATTTCTTGCCTGTAGGGGGAGAAATGTCCCAGAGTACCAACTTAAATGTTACTTACTTCAAACCCTTAAATTCCCCCTAGGCTGTAGTTCCCCAAGTTGTATTTGATACAAATTTTAACTGTGTATAAGATTGGGTTGGGTAAAGGTAAAGTAGGATAGGGTAGGATTAGGGTTAAGGGTTAGGAGTTAAGGTTTGGTTGTGTACAACCTCCAACATCATCCCATTGAAAAAGGACTCACATTCATAGAATCCCAGTTTTGCACTGGTCGTCAACAACATGCCAAACAAACACCTTCCACTTGCTCCACCTTCTTTCTTTCTAGGCCCCTCTCAACTGGCCCCCATCCCTATGACACGTTGTTGCTGATGTCCAGGGCTTGTTGGTACACCTGAGTCATATCATCAAGATCTCCTAGTAGAGAGAAGCTGCTGTTATCCCCTGGAGAGCCCTGCGTTCCTCGGCTGAATTTCCCACTATGTAGGGGAGGAGCTGCCTGGAGACCTTTAAAGTTGGCCAGCTGGAGAAGGTTTTCTGCAGACACGCAGCCTCTGATGTTGGGGCGGGCTCTGGGTGGGGCCAGTCAGTGCCGCTGAAGGAACTGTTGGTGATGGTGTCACTATCCTCCCTTACAATACTAGATGGGCGACTCTGACTGCGCGATAAACCAGAATCGCCAGGTGCTGGTTCCCCAAGGACACTCAAAGGAGGAGCGCCGCTGTACGTAGAATACTTCCCGTTGCGCTTCAAGATCCCCTTTCTACCAACCGCTCGCTTTGGTGGTGAGCTGGCGGCAAGAGGTGTAATATTGCCACCTAGCAGGTCAGAGGACTCGCTGCGCTCTGGGGAAGAATAGTACCCTGATTCCCGTTGTTGGTTGTTTTTTAGGATTCCCTTCTTTGGAAGGATAGAGACCGCCTTGGTAGGAGAGTTGCCTGTTAGCCCCTGCTCCTCCTCGCCCTCTTCACCTTCAGGCCCAGATTCTTTCTCTGGGGTTCCCACACTGGATTCTATTTCTTCCAGACTTGGAGAGCGTTGCTCTTCAGAGGTTCTTGTCTTCAGGATGCCCTTTGGTCTCTTGAGGCCCAGGCTGTCCTCTCCATTACAGTGGGACACACCGACATCATTCTCTTTCTTGGACTTTTTGGGCCGTTGACGGACAAGCAGGAATGGCTCAGACCGGATGGCTTTAGTGGGTCGAGGTTCGGTCCGGTTCTGCCAGTCAATGAGACGAGCCAGCATGGGCGAGCCAGCATCCCTTTGTGATTCACAGTCACACACACTGGTCTTCCAACCCCAGTTTACCCACCAGTGATTGGCGATGTCTTCCACCGTGGCTCGCCGCTCAGGGTTGACCATCAGCATCCAGCGAATAAGACCACGAGCATCTGAACAAAAGACCAAACAAGCTTCTTATTTATCATGATCAAGAACGATAAATTTGCCTGCATATATCAGTACACATTTTTATAAACAAAAGGCATTCTGAACTTTGTCTAAAAGAGTTTGTGCAAGACCAGTACCTGATGACTGGGATGGTTCACGATACTCTCCATTGCTGATTTGTCGAATGAGATTTTTGTGGTCCCCTCCATCGAATGGCATGCTGCCATAGACCAGCGTATACAGCAACACCCCCAGAGCCCAGCTGTCCACCTGCAAATAATGGATGGCATTGATGTCAGGTGACTCTGAAAGAACATTGTGTTACTGCCATACTGTCATATGGAGGCAGGATAGAAATCACATGACAAGACTGGGATGTTTAGTGCTGGCTGTGCTTTTATGCAACAATGAGTCTCCAGCAAGCAGAAACGGCATCAGACAGTACCAGTCTCTCTCTCTTGTTGGTTTCAGGCTGTTTTTCAGCTTCGACTCTATATGCAATCAGTCTGTCCTGAGACTTTCTATTACACAACATACCACCTTCAGCAGTCAGTTATACAAGTCCTGTGAAGGGTGGGTTGAAAGGGCAAGGTATGTAGGCCAAAAATCTCAATCTCAGGCTGGATGGCTTTCCAGGTTCTTGAGTTGTCAGTTCACAGGAAATCACTTATAGATGAAAGTAATTGTTTTGCTCAAGGGCGGCCGCCAGGGTGAGAAGAAATGAGACTTTCATTGCTTTCATTGATTGCAAGGTTTGGCTTTTTTCTCAAAAGGGTTTGACCATTTTGATTACATCCTCTACATTGTAGTGTTTTCTGTACCCTTGAGGAAAACTGCAGCAAATTATTGCACACTAAAGTCAATAAGGCACACTAAACTACTTCTATTTTGATAAACCCTGAGCTATATACCACAAGAGAGGCACATGTAAAGCTCTAAAGAACCTTTCAACTCTGACCGAGGTTTGACATGTATAATCAGAGATACTTAGAGAAAGAAACTCCAGCTGCTCTCCATGTTCAGTTAGGGAAGCACAAGGCGTGTGTTTGCCTGTTCCTAGGGGTCTGTGGAAGGATAATCCCATCAAAGAGCAGAATAAGGCTTCACTAACCACACAGACTGTCTCTGATAGATCACAGCCATGCACAGTGGATTTCACACGCCAGCATAATGAAACTGTGGGGTGTTTCATTTACGATGATGCAAACCTCAAGGGTTTATGTCTGTGCATCACGTCATGTAGGCCTGTAGTAAACCATTCCAGCATGTTTTCAAGACCCTGGAAAGAAGTTCAACATAAAGAGCAGCTTGTAGATTTATCTGAGCATGCCTTACCTCTGGACCACGGTACGGTCTGCCATTGACGATCTCTGGGGATGCGTAAAGTGGACTACCACAGAAGGTCTGGAGGAGCTTGTCTTTATGATACAGGTTGGACAGACCAAAATCAGCAATCTGAATGAATTACAGATACGTCAGTGTTTGGTTTTAGAGAAATAATGCAAAACAAAAAGTTTATTTTTCTGGTTAACATTTACTGAGTAAGTGTTTGTTTTTACAAGGAGTGATTTTTCAATGTCCTGCTCGTTCTGCTCATATTTCATGAATTAAAGGGTTACTCCACCCCAAAATGAAAATTTTGTCACTAATCACTTACCCCCATGTCATTCCAAAAAACCCGTAAAAGCTTTGTTCGTCTTCGGAACACAATTTAAGATATTTTGGATGAAAACTGGGAGGCTTGTGACTGTCCCATTGACTGCCAAGTAAATAACACTGTCAAGGCCCAGAAAAGTATGAAAGGCATCGTCAAAATAGTCCATCTGTCATCAGTGTTTCAACCGTAATGTTATGAAGCTACAAGAATACTTTTTATATGGAAATAAAACAAAAATAACGACAGCGTACACTGTTTGCATCCAGCGGATACTCTCCAAAATGGCGCTACGGTGACGTGGAGGAGACGAATTGTTGAATAAAGTCGTTATTTTTGTTTTCTTTGTGTACAAAAAGTATTCACATCACTTAATAAAGTTCAGATTGAACCACTGATGGCAGATGGACTATTTTAACGATGCCTTTCATACTTTTCTGGGCCTTGACAGCGTAATTTACGTGGCAGTCAATGGGACAGTCACAAGCCTCCCGGTTTTCATCCAAAATATCTTAAACTGTGTTCAGAAGACGAACAAAGCTTTTACGGGTTTGGAACGACATGGGGGTAAGTAATTAATGACAAAATTTTCATTTTGGAGTGGAGTAACCCTTTAAGCCCACCATTTCTTAATTTATAAGTAACATACTTGCATTTAAATACTACTGAGGTGAAGAAAATCTATTGGAATCAGTACAGCATCTTTACCATGTACTATTTTGTGGGACACACTAATCCTAATGTTGTACACAATACAGGATGTGAACTAGGACGTAGCCACTGTTTCAGAAGCATTCTCACCTTTATGTTACAGTTTTCATCCAGTAGCACATTTTCCAGTTTCAGGTCCCGGTGAACAACACCATTCTGTAAAGAAAGCGTCAAAATGCACTTCAGAGATCTGAGGTATTACTGTCATAGCCAACAGAATCATTATTAACCACTGACATCTGTTCCACAAACACTCTCTGTAATTCCAGTTCTGTTCAGACACCAGTTTTTCATTGGAACATGATTGTGCAGTTAGTCCTTGTATTTCTTCTAAAGTAACAAACAGCATTCGGGTTACAGCATGCCCGGAAACCCAGCCACAAGGGGTTTAGGATCTGAGAGGGTTCATTACAGATGTCTGATGACCATGAAAGATGCATGTGTTCAGCATGCACCGCGTTTAGCAGATGGGACTATAAATCGTCAGTTTAACAGGCTGCTTTCTTATGTCGTCTGGCCGACCCCACCCTAAAATCCCCCCCGCATTGTGGTTGCCCATGGCGGTGATGACTCATCATCCTCCCCTCTAGTGTCTGGAAGCTCCTCTGCCCTGAGATATGACATCACGTCATCTTCAGCTGCAAACCAGCCCACCCAGTGCAGGCCCACAGGGACCTTGATTGACTCCGGCAGTGCATCATGGGGAAATGGGACTGTCTTATCTGAAACTCTGGCTATGTTTCAAAACATAGTCATCTGCCTAATTAGACAGCATTTTGATGATGTTCAATAAGGTACATAGGTATGGGAATGCAATCCCATAATGCATTGCAACAAGCTCAGTGACAGTAAATCCTACCAAAAATGGTGGACAAAACAAAAGACATGTCAATTATAAATATAGAGTGAATTTAGGTAAATTGGGACCGTTTTTGCCATTGAGATGACTGGGAAAAATGTACCAGTTATCGTGAATTAGGGTTTTTGAAACTCTTGAAAAGACTTGAAAACAGTACAATTATAAGAAACTGGAAAGTCCTTTTACACAGGCACAAGACTTCAAGGAAATGTACAAATGGGTGGTTTATTACTCCATCGACAGCTCTGCTAAACGTTGAAATGTGTGACCCATGATGCAAAGCTGTTTCACATCAGTTGTCTGTTCCAAGATTCCTCCCAATCTGACAAAAGCCAAAGATAATAGACTCGCACTGCACAGCCTGATTTCATCGAATAACTGCACGTGCAGCTTTGCGGGAAACCCTGATGAAACATGAGGCTCTCTCTGAGAAGAGAATGGGATTGAGAAAGAGAAAGGAGAGAGATAAGA
Organism: Onychostoma macrolepis; assembly: GCF_012432095.1. Lineage (NCBI taxonomy): Eukaryota > Metazoa > Chordata > Actinopteri > Cypriniformes > Cyprinidae > Onychostoma > Onychostoma macrolepis. The sequence goes on from NC_081179.1 coordinate 5,928,651, forward strand.
ATGGTGCATACCTTGTGGCAGTAGTGCACAGCAGAGACAATCTGCCTGAAGAAGTGTCGGGTTTCTCTCTCAGTCAGGCGTCTGCGTTCGCTGATGTAGTCATAGAGTTCACCTTTACTGGCGTATTCCATGACGATCACTATCTTGTCCTTATTTTCAAACACTACAGAATAAAACAATTTCATGAAAATCTGATCAGTTTATTTATACCTTGTATGTTTATTCATGATATTTCGTACATATATGGATGTTCAAAATCTTTATTTAATGATTTGTATACAAGATTGGAATCAGTACAAAAATGCTAAATGTTTTATTTCAGTTTTGAGTTGCCGCAATAAAGCTGTTATATTGTCCAGTATTTTTATCCTCTACTTCCCATTAAGCAATTCCGCAAGTCAGTGGAAGTACAGTAAGTATCTATATAGAAGTTAAGAAAAAAATCTAGATAAAGTTGTAGACCTCAGTAATTGACCAATTGGATAACGTGACCCATGTCTAGTTTACACAGGCCAAGGCTTCAACAGGGAGGCATCCAGTCAAAAATAAACATGTACGGTGGCGCCTTGTTTCTTCAGAATGCAACCCACAATGAAAAAGTACAAGTACAAAACTACTGGATGCATAAAAATGAAAATACTTTGTTTTGTAGTGGCCAGTCCAGAAAGTTCAGCGGGTCACAGTGAAATCTGTTAACGACCGGGAGAAGCCGAAAAATTCAGAGGAACAAACACAGCAAATTACAGTCCGACGCAGCAGAAAGTGGCTGTTTCTGCAAAACCCCAAAAATCCTCATATGCATCACCCCACCCAAGCATTTGGCGCTGCCGCTGGCTCCTGTCACACGTCCAGAATCGGTTCTCATCTTTTTACAGAAAGCCATCGCTTTCCACAGAACAGCAGGGAATGCAAGCGCAAGGCCTTCTAGGATTGTGCAAATACAGTTTAGAGAGAGAGGGGTAACAGAGTTAACATAACACAGATTTACTGCGTCAAAGAGAGTAAATCACAGTCTTCTCACAGTGATGCTAAATATCGGAGCTCAGCGATAAATTTGACAGTGATATGCAGCCTGTAGGAAAGCAAAATCCCAAATGAGATCATCTCAGTTGTTTCTCATAGATCACAATGAGCTTAAATGCAACTAAAGTGAGTCTTTCCTCAAGTCTCCTGCTTCTCAGAGGTTTCTCCTGAAAGAGACCTCAAATGTCTCAAACTGTGCTCAGATTTGACAAAATAGTCTGCAATCAAAATTCTTAGATCAAAAATATGAGCTTGAACATTTCTCATCTAATTTTATAGCTTTATTTTCTTATCGCATGTCAACAATTGTCTCATTTGTGTGCAATTTTAGGAGAAACAATTGAGAAACTTTTCACACTTGTGACTCGTGAGCAAGAGCAACCTTTGAGTAATAAAAAAAGCTCCTCTGGGAAAGTTCACGCAGCTAAACTGGTACGCAAGCAATTCACATTCATTCCTCTATCTGAAAATTTCCACGACCAGCCCAAACCCATAAACATAATTTAAAACCACACAAAATAAAAATAAAAAAAGACACTCTGACACTGGAGCAATGAAAGACAAAGCCAGACACGAGAAGGGAAAGAAAAAAAAAAGTGTCTCTGGAGACTCATTTAAAGAGGTGTTCTCCCCTCTTTGAGTCGAGCCAACCACAACACAGGCGGAGTCATGACACGGAACAAAGATGAATACGGCAACTCTTCAAAAATAAACTGCCCTATAAACCCAGACGGACTTTGAGCGGAAAAAAGTCGAGTCAGCGCGCCGAGAGCTCGCCAGGCCCACCGTGGCATAGAATCAGCAGAAGAAACCAGACGGCAGCAAAAATGTCTTTAGAAATCATCAACACAGAGTTTCACTGGAGATCTTAACCATTGAAACACATGCTGGTCAGGAGTGGGGAAAGTCACATTCACATTGTGGCTGATCTAGTTTAATTTTAATGTTATTTCATGAATAAAACAAAGCTTTTACTGTCCTTCACAACACAACTCTATTAATAGTTAATGAAAGATTATTAATTATTCACAAGAATTGTATGTTTTATTTATTGCCGAGTATGAATAGATAGATAGATAGATAGATAGATAGATAGATAGATAGATAGATACCTTCATATATAGAGATGATATGTGGGTGGCGAAGGGACGACATGATCTCGATTTCTCGTCGAATATGGACCATGTCCTGTTCATCTTTAATCTTCTCCTTCCTGATAGACTTGATGGCAACCTGAAGAGAAGAAAGAGATTAAGTTTCGATCTTTCCTGTGTTAAAAGATAATAAAAGTGTTATGTTTATCTTAGTAACTTTATGCCACTTTTTTGACAGGAAACGACTCAAGTTAGCTTAAAACTCGCATTGCCAGGATTAGCACCACAGCTAACCACTTAGCCATGGTTCTGACAAAAACCTTCTATTTCTGAATGTCAGAAAAACACCTGAGTAGATTCTTCAAACAGAGAGGTGTAATCATCCCATCACACACACGCACACACAGAATTATCCCATAAACACACATCACGGCTGAGCATATTTTCAGCCTTGTGCTGTGTAATTTTCCTGATGTTTTTTTGGGAAAATGAGGGTGCAGTGTTTGGAAGCGGAATGAAAGCTCTCTCATGCGTTTATTTGGCTCTTGTGGGCCCCGAGGACACTGCACTGATGTCTCTATATGATCACATGACCTGAACAGGCTCCAATATGCATGGAACCCCATTTCCGCCACTGAATAAAAAAATAGTAATTACGACTTTTTATTGCACAATTTTGACTTTTTTCCTTGCAACTGCGAGTTTACGTTGCGATTCTGACTTTTCTCGCAATTGCAAATTTACAAGTTGCAATTCTGACTTTTTTCGCAATTGCGAGTTTACATGGCGTAATTCTGACATCGTAATTCTTTTTTCCCAGAATTGTGAGATATATACTCGCAATTATGAGTTACAAATTCATAATTGCCTGGATATAAATTCGCAATTGCAAGAAAAAACATCAGAATTGCAAAAAAGAATTCAGAATTGCCAAATATAAACTGGTAATTGCAAGAAAAAATTTCAGAATTGTGAGAAAAAGTCACAATTACCTTTTTCATTTTTAACTTAATTTTTCAGAATTGCAAGTTTATATCTCGCAATTCTGAATATATAGCACAACCGTGACTTTATATCACGCAATTTTAACTAATTATAATTCGTAATTGTGAGTTTATATTATGCAGTTCTGAGAAAAAGTCAGAATTGTGAGATAAAGTTTTCATCACTCATAAAATTCAACAATACTATTGTTTAAATAAAATAAAATGTTAAATAAATAAAGGCCATGATGTTCCACTCTCAGTTCCTCTGGAGTTTTAGAACTCCAGAAATGAACATTCTAGAACTGGAGATGTGATGTGGACAAAGAGGAGATGCCCTATTGACTGACTGATGGATGATGTCATGGGGAGGAAAGAGGAAATGATATCTGGGTAGTGATTTCCTGTCTATTTCTGTCCTATCGCACCCTCCCAGGCGTGTGCTACACGTCCATTTAAAGAACAACTGGAACAATGAGTGAGCTGATGACAAAGCTTAGCTGGAAGAGAGGAAGCCCTTTGTCAATTCCTTTTGTTTTGTGATGTCATACCCATAATGACGGTCCCTAAAACATGTCTATCTGGTCCCCCATTCTCAGAACAGCCCGTGTCTTCTCATTAATGGTGAGCGAGCAGGCGGACCGCCGCATTTCTTGGAGAAACCAAAACCACATGTTTCCGAGGAGCTGAAGGTAAATCACAGACTATATCCATAAAAGGAAAGCCCTTGCGGAATGCTTCAAAACTGATTATGTGGAATAAAAAGACATAAACAAATCCAGAAACCAGGACCAGTTCTCTAAAAGAAGAATGGACAAAACCGGCACTTTATTGGAAAGCCATCAGCGAGTGTTTTCCATGAGCTCATGAAGTTATGTGCAGCTGAAGGTATTCACCTCCCGCCAGGTCCGCTGGAGACGGCAGGAATACTAATGCTGCAGTTTGTTCAAACACAGCAGGAGCGAGAGTTTAAAATAATCTCCAGGAAAAAAAAAATCACAGCATTCCCACAGAGGTAGTAACAGGATTCTGACACGCGGAGCTTTTTATTTGTTTATCTGTGTGCGAGCCAAATGAACAGAATACAACATCAATAAAAGCGCAGATAAGTTTTTGTATTTCATTAATGGTGTTTGCAAAGAGAGGGATTTGAACTGTATTTGAAAGTATTATACTTTGTCATTTAACATGATCTCAAAACATGTAGTGTAGAGGTATGTTACTTTTTTATTAAATAAATTTTTTTAAAAATTGACCATGTAGCAATCTCCCCAGGCAACATAGCAATCACTCCGGACACCCTAGCAACCTCCTAGCAGCCACCTCAAATGTTCTAACAATCACCCTGAATGCCCTAACAAATGCCCATAATCGTAACAACCACCCAAGTAAATACCTAGCAACCACCCCAAATACCCTAGCTACCATCTAGCAACCACCTCAAAAACTTTTGCAATTATGCTGAATGCCCTAGCAACTACCTCAAAACCCTAACTACCACCCTAGTAACCACCCAAACACCTTAGCAACCTCCTGGCAGCCACCTCAAATGGCCTATCAATCATCATGAATGCCATAAAAACTACCCAAAACCCCAACAACCACCTTAGTAATTGCCTAGCAACCACCCAAGCACTCTAACAACTACATATCAATCAGTGTGAATACTTTATCAACCATTTAAATCCTACCAATCACCATAGTAACCACCCTAGCAACCATCCCAAGCACCCTAGCAACGACCTCAAATGCCCTAGCAACCACCACAAAACCCTAACAACCTATTTAGTAACAATCTAGCAACCAGCCAAACACCCTAGTAACCACATAGCAATCAGCGTGAATACCCTAGCAACCACCCAAAACTCTAACAACCACTCAGGTAAATACCTAGCAACCACCCCAAATACCCTAGCTACGATCTAGCAATCACCCCGGACACCCTAGCAACCACCTCAAACGCCTTTGCAATTATGCTGAATTCCCTAGCAACCTTCCAAAACCCTAACTACCACCCTAGTAACCACCTAGCAACTATTCAAACTGATAGCAACCTCCTAGCAAGAACCTCAAATGCCCAAGCAATCACCCTGAATGCCTTAACAACCACCCCAAACTGCTGTACCACAAAACTAGCAATCGTACATGAATATCCTGAAATCCACTTAGCAATCAGCGTGAATACCCTTGCAACCACTTATAAACCAACCACAAAGGTAAATAACTAGCAACCACCTCAAACACCTTTGCAATTATGCTGAATGCCCTAGCAACTACCCCAAAACCCTGACAACCACCCTAATAACAACCCGAGCAAACTTCTAGCAACCACCCCAAAACCCTAACAACCACCTTAGTAATAACCTAGCAACCACCCAAACACCATAGAAACCACCCAAAACCCTAACAACCACCTTAGTAATGACCTAGCAACCACCCAAACACCCTAGCAACCACTTATCAACCACCCAAAACCCTAACAACCACCTTAGTAATGACCTAGCAACCACACAAACACCCTAGCATCCACTTATCAACCACCCAAAACCCTAACAACCACCTTAGTAATGACCTAGCAACCACACAAACACCCTAGCATCCACTTATCAACCACCCAAAACCCTAACAACCACCTTAGTAATGACCTAGCAGCCACACAAACACCCTAACATCCACTTATCAACCACCCAAAACCCTTCAACCACCTGGCAATTTAGGTTGCAAAAGGGTGGAAAATTTCTAGAAACTTTCCAGAATTTTTGGAAACTTTCCCGAAATTTATCAGAAATTTTCCACCCTTTTGAAACCCAACTAGAAATTATCCTAAAAGCAATTATCCAAAAATCCAAACATCCTAGCAACCACCAACCAATCATCCAACATGCTAACACCACACAACAACACTGAATAACATTCCAGCAACCACCAACAACGCGTCTGATAGTATATTTGCTAATTCTTCTCATGAAATAAACTGTTCTGCCAGCTGAAGCCACTAGATGTCGCCACGTCCTTCAGAAAACATCTGAAAACTCAAACACAAACAAATTATGAACAAGAGATCAGTTTTGTTTACCTTTGATGACCAAGACTCAGATATGAGCGTCTAACTGACCCTGGATCAGAATTTAAAACCCACTACACTCCATCAGACTGTTCTGGCCCCCATACAGGATATTAATTCTCCACAACATTTTCATTTCCTGCTCAAGATGGCCTTTCAAGTGTCCGTCTGCTTTTGCACTGTCACAGTGACCTTTTCAGACACAGACGGACGAGTCAGACGGACATGTGACCCATCCATCACACACTGTGGAAGGAATGCTGACCGTTATGTGGACATCCGATCTTGTTTGTACATTCAGATACACAAACATGCAATGCAAACACAAGCTCATACGTGCGAGAGCTCACACACTCATGCTATCTGTCTGTCCGCTCAGGTCATTATGGCGAATCTAAGGCTGGTAAAGCCATAAAGAAGAATATGTTACGCAATGTCTTTGGTTATCTGTGCCTTAGGTGTAGAGGTCAGGAATATGCTGTTCTGGATTGTTGCTTATATCAACAGTCAGAACCTTCTGTTTGGCTGTGTACGTGATAACAAACAGTAAAGCTTTATCACATTATGTTCAGTTTGTTTGTTTAGCAAGGGACATCACCTAGAGGAACTACACTAAATATGATATGAGTTGAACATAATGACCCAAAGGAATATTTTATTTTTCTGAGGCCGATCTTTCGTATCTCTGGAGATTTAATGGAGATCGCAGTTATATTTGTTTTAGGGATCAACTTTGTCTCTTAAAATTATTTTGGAGATATAAAAAGAGACGCAAATTAGACGATAGATGACATACTGAAAGGCCTGAAATACAATTTATGCAAATACGTGAACGTTTTCAGGTGTGAAAGCTTGTTTTTGTGTAAAACAGAATGCAAGTATGCGAACACAAACACTTCTAAGTACACAAGTGCAATTTCCAAAATATGTCAGAACTATTAACTATTAGCAATTATTAACACAATAAAGCAGAAAAAACGCAAATGTTTGCAGGTGTGCAAGGTCAATTTAGTGTGTTACTGCATTATTCAAAGCAATTCATAACATAATTTAAGTATGTAAACGTAAATGCTTCTATGCACGCAAGCTCTATTTCAAAGATTATTGTGCTAAAAAAAAAAAATCAGAATGCAAGTATGCGAACACAACTGACTTATTCAGAAAGCAATTCATAATGCAATGCAAGTTGGCAAATGCGAATGCTCTTAGGTCAACTGAATGCAGTGTTGCATTGTGTCATTTTTCAAAATTATATGCATAACTATGTGAAAGCAAAATGTATCAGAACGCAATTAATAATTCAATTCAAGTATGCAAGTGCGATTTCACATTGTAGCATTCTAAAATGAATCCGGACACCATTAACACAACGCAAGCAGAAAAGGTAAATTTTGCAAGTTTTTGCGTTATTCAGTGCTATTAGTGATGAAATGCAAGCATGCAAATGCGATTGTTTTTAGGTACAAAAGCTCTATTTCTAGAAAATCAGAGTGCAATTAATAACTCAAATGCAAATACTCTTTAGACAAGCAAAGCCAATTTAATGCAACGTTGCATTCTAACGTGTTTCAATATGAATGCAAATGCTTCTAATATGTTGCAAAACGTGAAATGCAAGTATGTGTATGAAGTGTGAAGTCGCACTAAAATGTGCCACAACGCAATGCGAGTACACTGCATTCTCAGCGATTCCACAAAGGGGCACTAATGCTTCTTCTGTGTTTCACAGAAGAAAGCAAGGCATACAGTTTTGGAACCAAATGAGCATGATTAAATGCTTACAGAATTGAAATTTTTGAATAAACTATCACATACAGGAGAAAGAATCAAAATACTGCAGTGCTGTCCATGTGTAGGCGTGTTTTAAGACTAGTCTCTATGGCAGTTATCAGTGGTTTCTACGTCTGTTATCTATACGTCTGTGCTGTAACTCTTTACAGACAGCGTGTCCAGCCGGTTAACAGTTTTTCTGACTAATTCCTGCTAAGCACACTAAACTCGTGCCAGAAAACAACACAGTATGTCTCCCTGAGTGACTTTATGTTTATGGGCCCACAAACACGCATGACAAATTATGTTTTACCATGCGTCTGAGTTTGAGGTAAACGAAAAAACATGTATGTGTAGTGTGTGCGCCGTTTTATTTTTAGGTCAGTTAGTGTGCACTCATACTGGCTTCAACAGCCTGCCAACACTCTAATGGCACTCTGCCCACCAATAAACTCAGACCTGTGTGTGTGTGTGTTTATATGGCTGTATGTGTTGTGAAATAGCCTGGATTGTAAATTATTAAACTAAAGGATGGCTATATATCTGCTTACAAACCATAACAGCCACCAACAACAGTGTTTCCATGGAAATATACATGACTAGAGGGCATTTCAACTGCTAGAATGGGTTGCAGATCTATTCCTGAGGTAAAAAAAAACAAACAAAGCTAAATGCTAATAACAAAACATAACTAACTATACAGTCATTCATAGTTAGCTTATTCCCGTGTCTTTTGTCATCAAAAGCTATACATCCAATCAAATTCTAATGTATTTTAATGCAAGTTCATCAGTTACTTGGTAGAAGCTAGTCAAATTAGCCAGATGCAAATGTTTATCCTCAAAACATTGAACAAATCTACTCAAGGTAAAAGAACTAGCAGCTAACTGTTTTGAACAAAATTGGACCCCACTGACTTTCAGAGAGTGGACCAAAAACACTGAGGCATTTTTAAGACTGACATGAGGGTGAGTAAATGACCAAATTTTCACTTTTGGTGGAACTTTTGCAGAATGGAAAGATTTAATTGCTCCTAGTCGCTGTTCCAGGTTCTGTGGTGACTGAGCCATTTAGAGGACAATGTTAAACAACAACCATAGCCACGTGCCAAAGCGTGCCGAACGAATCCGGTATGTTTGGTTAATGAACAAACGAACACTAAATCTCTGCCTGACCTAGATGCCCACAGCAGAACTTAGCATCTAGGTCAGAGTTCATTAACAACTCGAGGGTCAGAACTCAAGGTCTCTAACACATTTGGCGCTGGTCGCATTATTATTTACGGCAAGAGGTCAACAGTGACCTTTAACCAAACTGCAACAGAAATGGCCAATCGTTTGAAGAGTGTTGTGTTTCATTGGGGGCTATTAGAGCAACTTTACCGGAGATTTAAAACATCTGCTCTTGCACAAGTGAACGCGTGCGGCGCACACGCGTGGGGTGGAATTCCCATGAGTTGGACCGAAATGAGCCAAACACAACAACAGATTTTATAGCAGAGCTGACACCCTAAATGACAAACTACAGCCGGCTCAAGATCCAGGCCAGTTCTATGTTCGTTTATCAAATGTGACCCTGGACCACAAAACCAGCTTAAGTGTACATTTTTCGAAATTGAGATTTATACATTATATGAAAGCTTTCCATTGATATATGGTTTGTTAGGATAGGACAATATTTGGCCGATATATAACTATTTGAAAATCTGGAATCTGAGGGTGCAAAAAAATCTAAATATTGAGAAAATCGCCTTTAAAGTTGTCCAAATGAAGTTCTTAGCAATGCATATTACTAATCAAAAATGAAGTTTTGATATATTTACGGTAAGAAATTTACAAAATATCTTCATGGAACATCATCTTTACTTAATATACTAATGATTTTGACATAAAAGAAAAATTGATAATTTTGACCCATAGAATGTATTTTTGGCTATTGCTACAAATATACCCCAGCGACTTAAGACTGGTTTTGTGGTCCAGGGTCACAAATGATTCTTCGATTCAAAAATTCAATCACTGGTATATATCAATGTATCATGGCATTTCCATCTGATATCACTATGGTACCACCACAGTATGTTTCAACTAGAGGAGGACTTGCAGGAATTGAACCTACAACCTTCTGGATAGCAGTTCAGATGTATAACCACTACATCAGATTGATTTATTCATCAGACGCTTGAAGCTCTCACCTCTCTTCCAGAATGGCGCTCGATGGCCTTCTTGACTTTGCCGTACGTTCCTCTCCCCAGGGTCTCCAGCAGCTCGTAGCGATGCTTTAGGTTGTGTTTGTGATGATGTTTCTTCACACCAGAACTGCTGCGTTTGACCTCACCGGGGCCCTCAGGGGCCTCCACCACCACTGAGGGGCCCGGTGGGTCACCTGGCCTTTGTGTCTCCATCACGTGGGAGGATGATATTTTACACCTCCCTCTATGTTTAAATATCTTGACTAAATGCTTTGAAATATTGATAATATAAGACCTAATTAATATAACTAATTAGCATATAAATAAATAAATAAATTACAATGCAAAGGTTTATTATGTTAACATATAAACTAATTTATGATTGTCAATAATGACTCATCTTTTAATGAGGTGTCTATCTATTCTACCTATAGCCGGCTATGGTAGGCTATCTAAAAGAAAATAATAATCCCAGTCTAATTATGAACGATAAAACAGGGCTATGAACGGACTAAAAAGGCATATTATTAAAAAGAAACTAATGAACACGTGCCATGTGGTTTTATGGCACTTATAAACTGCTACAATGTATCATTCACAATTAGAACGACAATGTATCTATTGTGCACTATTCTATTATGACGCGTTCTATACCATTATGACGTATCCTACTCCGTTATGACGTGTTCTCTTTCCCGTGGCGCGTTCGATCATGATTTCTCCGTTATTCCTTTGTTTCAATCTACCGCAGAAAATCTCAGGCGAGAAAGCAGCGACCACGCCGGCGTTCTGGACGTAAATCACCCTCATTCTGGCCGCGGATCCGCCGTGGTGTCAGTCAGCTCGGTTCTGGTGCCGGTGATCCGTGATATGAGGCTCGGTGCGCGGGGATCGGACGGAAGGATGTGCTGCGGTCTCGTGTCTGCTGTGGCCATGATTCGGTGTGTTCGGCCCGTCTCTCCTCCTGGTGTCCTGGTCTGTGATTCTTTCTCTCTGTCCTTCAGGCTGAGGAGCACTGAATAAAGACGAAGGGGGCGGAGTCATTGTGTGTGTGTGTGTGTGTGTGTGCGTCTCAGTCTCTCTCTCTCTGACACTGATTTTTGCTGATTTTCTGATTCTGCTTTACTAGGGGGAAAACAGAAAGGTAAAGTGTCATTTTTATATTAATACCCACCATACTGAGACGTTATGCAGAGATTATAATACACACTGTATATAGAATAGATAAACTATATATATATATATATATATATATATATATATATAAAATATAAATATTTTAAAAATTGAAATGTATTTTTATTTAAATGTACTTTAGATAGCTAGCAACACTCATATTTATTATATTACATTTATAAATTATTTGTATATTATACTACCATTAAATACTGTATAATTAATACTGGGGCATTAACATAAAATACTATTACATGTAATTATTTCCTTCTTTTTAATGAAAAATAAAATAAAAAGTTACATATGTTAACTTTATTTTACCTATTCTTTATTTTTATTATAATTAATGCCCAGCTAATGCCATATTTACTTTAAGTTAAGCCAGTAATTTATTTTAAAATAAAGATTTATTTAAATAATTAAAATATATAAAGATTTTATTTCTTTATTTTTACTGTTGTAGTTCTAATAAAATGTTTTCCAATCACTTTTATTAAGTCAAGAAAAGCCTGTATTTATTTTAAAATAAATATTTATTTAGATAAACAAAAACTATACACATTTATTTCAATTTTTATTACACTTTATTACTCTGCATTTATTCACATTTTTATTTCTCAGCATTTTTTATTATTTTATTAATTTTATTTGTTTTTGGGGGGAGGGGGGAGGGTCTTGCCTTTTATATAAAACTGGATCAACGTGCATGGAGTACTTGAGTTCTGATGCAAAATAATTTGCATAGAAACTGTTTTGCCATTTGTTCAGCATGGAGTCAGATTCATTTTAATAAACGGTCAAAGGTCTAAAAGCAAAGGTCTGTTGTATTTCATGTTTTAAAGCGGCAAAGATGCCTCCATCTTTTAATGAGGTATCTATCTATTCTACCTATAGCCGGCTATGGTAGGCTATCTAAAAGAAAATAATAATCCCAGTCTAATTATGAACGATAAAACAGGGCTATGAACAGACTAAAAAGGCATATTATTAAAAAGAAACTAATGAACACGTGCCATGTGGTTTTATGGCACTTATAAACTGCTACAATGTATCATTCACAATTAGAACGACAATGTATCTATTGTGCACTATTCTATTATGACGCGTTCTATACCATTATGACGTATCCTACTCCGTTATGACGTGTTCTATTTCCCGTGGCGCGTTCGATCATGATTTCTCCGTTATTCCTTTGTTTCAATCTATGCCTCCAGCTTTGTTCATAAGCCAAATGTTGCCTCATGTCTTCAGTTATGGCCCTCATACATAATCCAGTAAACTCTGACCAAGTTTAGATGACCTGAAATAACCACACAGAGATCTACAGATTAAATATTCCTGATGCAGTTGAGTTGTTCTCCTGACTGCAGAATGCATCACCTGCAGCTCAGATGCAGTCAGACATGCCTGAAACCTCACCCTGCATATTCTGCCTCAGCCAATCAGCTTTGTTTTCTTTTGTTTGCTTCTGTTTGGATCCTGCACAGTGTAATTTAGCCACTGATTGGTGGAGGGGAAGTTTGAGTCAAACAGACTCCAGACTGAGCCATTTGTCTTTGTTTGATCTGGAGAGCTCTGGGAATCTGGACGGTCCTGTGTTGTGGTGAGCGGTCGGGCAGCGGACTTCAGACTCGAGCAGTAACTGTGTGCATGTGTGTTGCTCCAAGATTTGCATCTCAGATGAAACTTGGCCTCAGATGCACCCTGAAATCAGGTATCATGGGAGACAAACTGCCCCCTAGTGGTGGAAATGCATGTGTAGGTCACAGTTATTCAGCTCAGCAGTGCCAGAGCATCATGTGTCTTAATATATTACAAACGAATTCAGATCATCCAAATGTTTGAATCAACAAGATTTGAATAAGGATTTGTTTCTTTGATCTTTTGAATGTTTCTAATTCAAGCTTTTGTTTTTATATGTCTGTCCATTTAAAAGCAAAATAATATTCTCATAATGTATGAAACATATTTTATTAAAATTCTACTTGATTCCCTCTCCTGAATTGTGTGATTATTGAGATGTTATGAAAAATGATGTAACAAAGATTTCAAACAAAAGGACTGCTGAATTATTTATATTCTAGCATTTCCTTGATCCTTAGACATGTTATGGTTTCATTTTTCTCTTGGACATCAAACAAAGATTTGTTTTAAGATGTTTCATTCAGGTATTTGCAGCCCCTCAGGCATCTGGCAGAGTTTTCGCCGCAACTATTTCAAGTTCAGCACAGAAACCTGCACAGAAACATTCCCTACACTCAACAAATTAAAAACAGCAGGAACCACAAAGGACAAAGAAAGAAGTGGGGTGTGTGCGAGAGAGAAAGTGATTGAGGTGACCACAGAGAAACGCTGATAACAGAATGGTATATTACCAGCCTTTGATGGTGGGTCACATGTCTGAGTTCTCCAGCGAGAGCGTGTTTGTGTCTAATCCTGAAAGTGATACGACAAACACATCCTTCATTTCAAACGATGACAGGAGAGATCAATCTGACACAGAAAACAGAAACAGCTGCAATGAAAGAGAGACAGCAATAAACCTATAGAATGTTACAAACTATAGACAGACAGACAGACAGACAGATAGACAGACAGATAGACAGACAGATAGATAGATAGACAGACAGACAGACAGACAGACAGACAGACAGACAGACAGACAGATAGATAGATAGATAGATAGATAGATAGATAGATAGATAGATAGATAGATAGATAAAAATACAGAAAGACAGATAGATAGATAGATAGATAGATAGATAGATAGATAGATAGATAGATAGATAGATAGATAGATAGATAGACAGACAGACAGACAGACAGACAGACAGACAGACAGACAGACAGACAGACAGACAGACAGACAGATAGATAGATAGATAGATAGATAGATAGATAGATAGATAGATAGATAGATAGATAGATAGATAGATAAAAATACAGAAAGACAGATAGATAGATAGATAGATAGATAGATAGATAGATAGATAGATAGATAGATAGATAGATAGATAGATAGATAGATAGATAGATAGATAGATAGATAGATAGATAGATAAAAATACAGAAAGACAGAAAGACAGATGATAGATAGATAGATAGATAGATAGATAGATAGATAGATAGATAGATAGATAGATAGATATAGATAAAAATACAGAAAGACAAACAGATAGATGATAGATAGATAGATAGATAGATAGATAGATAGATAGATAGATAGATAGATAGATAGATAGATACAGTATATATACAATACATATATAAATAATATCATGCTATCGTTGTCACATGACCTTTAAAACATAAAAACAATTATTTTGCATTTTTTAATTTAATTTTGTGCAAAAATGTCTTTAATCATAGCAGCCAATCAAATAATGAAAAAACCCACAGATGAGTAATAATGGTTACGTTCAATGCAATCATTATCATTAGATGGGATTGCATTGAGGGATACAGAACCTATTATAGTATGCTTTAGTTGTATACTGCACATATGTCACATTTAGTAAGCCTAGATAGATTTTCTAGATAAATTTAATTCCAAATAATCTGCATAATGTACACAATATTTAAACTGTACACTGCAGATATAGTAGACAGTGTGATAGTGTGCTGTTCCAAATATAGCCTCAATTATGTAAAGATGCTTTGCTGCCATCTAGTGTTGCACCTGGGTGTTGTGATTTTGCACTAATTTTCACTGGTTCACTGTCAGCCAATCATGCAGAGGTCGCTAATGAGCTGCTGTTGATTAATGAGAACGCTTGATGAGTGTGAGTCACATCTGCAGCGAGGAAACGAATACATGGCTTCAGTTCAGGATAAAGTTGCAGCATTAAATATTGTGGGGAAATTCTACAGTCCCCTCAAACCACCTCTTGGTAACATCTGTTTTATGGTTTAAGGTAATGTGTTTTCATTTGAAGCACTTAAGAGCACAGTAAAATACTTTTTGTGTGTTTGTTCAGATCACAGATTGATCAACAGAACTCAAGATGTACAAACCAACAAGGTCGAAAAGAAAGTAATGTGGAGCCATATCATCTCTGCTCTACAAGCCCAAGTGAAGGTCAAGAAACGCAGGCAGCATCTGAAATCTCACGATAACTGCTTTCTGGGCTCTGATGCAGTGGATGTTATCCAGGATTATCTGACCCAGAATAAGGTTCTTGGAGATGCCCAGGTTTCCAGAGCCATGGTTGCACGCCTGTGCCAGGTGCTGTTGGACTGTAAGGTGTTTGAGGTGGTGGGAACCAAAGTTTTGGGGAAGACCAGTAAACCAGGAGGCTTCCAGGACAGCAGCAGCAGCCTCTACAGATTCCTGAACGTGGAGGATCCGTCCCTGGACGTGTTGGAAATGGCGCTTTTCCCTCTCAATGAAGAGAGTTTGATGAATGTCACACCATGCAGGTGTTTCGGATCACTGTAGATGTTTTCTGATGTAGCACTATATAATTTTATTGAAAATTTGAATTCTGATGATTGGCGTTTTTGACCTTTTTTAGGCAGGACATCCTGTTATTCTCCCATAGTACACCTGTGAAACCGGACCACGTGTTGGATCGTCTCATGGAGAAGCTGGACTTGACCGGACTTGTCGGTTCTCCTCCCACGGAATGTCTTCCTCCATCTGGTAAGAGCTTTGTTCAGATTCTGCTTATGTTTGAGGTACAAAGGCTGTGTTTGTAATGGACTGTAATCTACCTACTATTATTAATTTCCCCCCCCCCATGTTGCATATTTAATTCAGTGAATGATGTAAATTAAATAAGTACACTTCATATTGCAACCTTGCCTATTTTTCTTAAAGAGAATAAAAGAAAATGGTATGTGTGTATGTATATGTGACCCTGGACCACAAAACCGGTCATGAGTAGCACGGGTATATTTGTAGCAATAGCCAAAAATACATTGCATGGGTCAAAATTGAGTTTTCTTTTATGCCAAAAATCATCAGGATATTAAGTAAAGAACATGTTCCATGAATATATTTTGTAAATTTCCTACCATAAATCTCAACTTAATTTTTTATTAGTAATATGCATTACTAAGAACTTAATTTGGACAACTTTAAAGGTGATTTTCTCAATATTTAGATTTTTATTTTTTGCACCCTCAAATTCCAGATTCAAACCGGTTGTATCTCAACCAAATATTGCCCTATCCTAACAAACCATACAACAATAGAAAGCTTATTTATTCAGCTTTCAGATCATGTATAAATCTCAGTTTCAAACAAATGGACCCTTATGACTGGTTTTGTGGTCCAGGGTCACATATGTGTAGTGTGTGTGTGTAACTGTTTTATTACTATTTCAGGAGAGAGAGAGAGAGATTAATTTTTTTTAATACAAGTAAATAATTAAATGTCAGTGTTTATAATATTTTGGAAAATGCAGTGAATACACAAAGTATACAGTGCACATCAGTAGACCATTCAAAAAAAGCATATAGGTGCATCTTTACCAATATTGCTATGAACTCCTTCAGTGGTCAGAGAAGTGTGGCATGAGCAGACCGTACGGAAGCTGTCTCAGCTGATAGATCTCCCCCTGCTGGAGGGAGTGCTTAACTGTGCAAAGATTGTTTCTCCCCCATCTCGTGGCAGTAATAATGAGCCTGACCTTCTCTACACCAGCAACTACCTCGACCGTGAGGTTCTCAAGGCCTTCAAAGAATCGCAGTAAGACATCTTGACATTTAAATTCAAGAAATCAAACAATGAGGCTCAGATAGGCCTAATTCGCTTTCCTCCACCCAGAGCTGATGTTTGGCTGTCTGCAGCCATAGACCTGCTGGATTTCCTTCCGGATCAGCTTGTGGTGGAGGTGAGCAGAGAGCTGCCCAAGTTCTCCTGTGAGGGAGAGGATGGCCAGGGGATGGATGAATGTAAACTACTGCTGTTTCATGTGCTGGACAAACACTACGGACTCATGGAGCGCAAGCCTCTCCTCTGTGACAGCATGGCAGACGTCTACACTGAGATCATGGAACTCCTGAGTGAATAACGCTCCTCTGATTCATTCTTTCCAAAAAACAACTATTCTTTGTGGCAATTTTTCTCTGTTTACCTGTATATTTAGTGAATGGGAAGTTTGAACGAGCGTTGGAAGTCCTGCAGCTGACGCTGAAGCTGCTGTCTGTGTCTGCACGCGAGGAACTGCGCAGGCTGCTGGAGTTTATGGCCACAGCTGCAGATGCTGCAAACGTCCGGCTGCACAAAGAAGTAAGGAGCCATAATGCATGTGATGTGTTATTCATACATTTGTCAACTATTTACACTTGTTTTGGATTTTCAGATTGAAAACCGGATGTTTGTGAAGAAGACGTTTACCAGAGCCGTCATCCAGAGCAAGAGTCTGACTAAAGGAAAGACAGACCTGCTGATGCTCTTCATGCTTGACAACCACCAGGAGATCTTCAAGGTTTCTTTTATTTGTGACCCTGGACCACAAAATTATCCATTTATTTTATGCCAAAAATCATTAGGATATTAAGTAAAGATCATGTTCCATGGAGATATTTTGTAAACTTCTTACCGTAAATATATCAAAACTTCATTTTTGATTAGTAATATGCATTGCTAAGAACTTAATTTGGACAATTTTAAAGGCGATTTATCTTTCTCTCTTTCTCTCTATCTCTCTCTATCTACTCAAAAAAAGTGGAGAGAGACATATATATGTGTGTGTATAACTTTTTTTTTTTTTTGTTGTTTTTTTTGCACCCTCAAATTCCAGATTTTCAAATAGTTGTGTATCAGCCAAATATTGTCCGATCCTAACAAACCGTACATCAATGGAAAGCTTATTCAGATTGCAGATCAATTATAAATCTCAATTTTGAAAACTTGACACTTAAGACTGGTTTTGTGGTCCAGGGTCACATTTAATAAATTAAGACCACACTGATCAATAATGATATAATACAGAAATAATTATTTGTGGCTGTTTTGCATCATCCTACTTTCTTTAATTAGATTCCAGGTTCTCTTCACAAACTGGTCAGTGAGAAACTGGATGACATTATGAAACGCAGAGATTCTTCCACAACTGGTATGATATTTACAGTGTTATTTTAGCATATACAGTCATGGCAAAAATATCGGCACCCTTGGTAAATATGATCAAAGAAGGCTGTGAAAATTAATCTGCATTGTTAATCCTTTTGATCTTTTTATTTAAAAAAAAAAATTCACAATTTAACCTTTCATTGGATAATAAGAATTTAAAATGGGGGGGGGAGAGAATTATCATTATGAAATGTTTTTCTCTAATAAACATTGGCCACAATTAATGGCACCCTTTTATTCAATACTTTTTGAAACCTCCAACGGTTGTAAGATGCAAACATGGCCCATTATAAGAGTCAGTCACGTATTGATTTTATTTTTATCAGTTGGTATTTGATAGAATCCATGATGCCATGTTTCTAAACAAGAAGCAGAAATATAGGCCCACAACATCAAAAATACTGCAGTATATTTCATTGTACACATGGGGTACTTTTTATCCCCATGTTCACCAAACCCATCTTGAGTGTTTGCTGCTAAAAAGCTCTTTTGATCTGACCATAGAAGCCAGTCCCATTTGAAGTTCCAGAAGTGTCTGATAACTGAATATGCTGGAGTTTGTTTTTGGATGAGCGAGGAGAATTTTTCTTTAAATCCTCCCAAACAACATGCAACTGTTTGACAAGTGTTTTTTTATTTTTATATATATGTATGTTTTGAGACTCAACTATTTTCTGCAATTCTCCAGCTGTGGTCCTTGGAGAGTCTTTAGCCACTCAAACTCTCCTTCTCACCGTGCATTAGGATGATATAGACACACGTCCTCTTCCAGTTTCGTAACATTTTATGTTGATTGGAAATTCTTAATTATTGCCCTGATGGTGGAAATGGGAATTTTCACTGCTCTAGCTCTTTTCTTAAAGCCACTTCACTAATTTGTGAAGCTCAATTATCTTTTGCTGCACATCAGAAATATATTCTTTGGTTTTTCTCATTGTGATGGATGATTAAGGGAATTTGGGCTTTGTTTTCCCTCCTATTTATATTTCTGTGAAACAGGAAGTCATGGCTGGATCATTTCATGTTCATAATCACCCTGGAGTGCTCAAAATTGTGAATATGAATGGGAATATACTTCAGAGATATTTTACTCATAAGAATTTCTAGGGGTGCCAATAATTGTGTCCAATGTGTATTTGAGAGAAACCTTAATTTCATAATGATATCCCCCATTTTAAGTTATCCAATGAATGGTTAGATTTTTATATATATATATATATATATATATATATATATATATATATATATATATATATATATATTTTAAAAAAAATTACAGTTAGTAATTTTAGTCATGTATTATTGTGTGACCGTTTAACTTTAATTTCAAGTGTTTTGAAGTATTTGTTTTCTCTGAATATGTTAGATACCCCGTTTTGTCAGCGAGTGCCAAGAGACATGTACACGGAGACCATAAAGGACTCGACTAAAAATGAGCTGTACTCTCTCTTGAAAAACATTGACGAAAACACCAAATATTCCCTGAAAGAGAAGAAACGACTCCTGGCGCAGTTTTATAAGGGCCATCCAGACATCTTCATTCAGTATTTTGGGTCTAGACTAAGCACATTAAACCTACTGGAAGTTTAAGTTCACTTTGTCATGTACGTGCTTTTTTTTTTTTTTTTTTTTTTTTTGAATGTTTGTAACAAAATAAATCAAAATAAACCTATTTAAGTGTCAAATAAGAATAGAGTATGTGTCTTTAAATCGTCTGAATATGATATTCCACCTCCCTAAGGGGAAAATTATTCTGGAAAGACCTACAACTACATTAAGATTCATTATAATACTGAAAATACTCACAGAAGTGGGAATATGACACTGACATGAGATATGTATTCATATTATACACCAAAAAAGTGTTAAAATATGAAATGCTGCACCCTGTCAGATATTTACACAAACTCAAGTTGTGAGGAACTCTTATCGCTACTAGCCTTTTTTTTTTAATTATTAAAGTTTTGTAGCAGCCTATATATTATTTGTAATGTATTTGTTTTGTACTGAGGTACTTATATTTATGTCGTAAGCATCTTTATTACATTTACTAAATTTCTGAAAGCCATTACAAACATCACCTTTGTGCGTTCGTGGCGTCGTGTGCCTTTAATGCTGATGCATCTCCAGAAGCCGCTGTGGCTCCGTCCAATCTTTACGCGTTTCAAACTCTGATTGGCTCTTCATTCTTTGACAGACAAAAGCTCGTCCAATCAGCGTCCGATGGGCTGGGACACGTCACATAGAGCGGAGTGCGCTCCCAGCGCCTGTTCTCAGATCAGTGCATCGTGCGCACAGCGTCGTAGGTTCCTACAGTGAGTAGATTTATTTAACTGTTCCTGGATCAGCTATAGCGCTCAAATCTCGCCGGGGGTTGATGCGGAATTCTGGGCGCAGCTCGAAACTCCTCCCCGGATGCCCCAGAATCCCTAAAACACAGTCATCGCCACACATTCAGTTTTTTCGGGTTGTTCATGGTGCGGATCTGTGAGAGGAGGATGAAGTTTTTGGTGGCAGTCACATTGATCGTCGGCTCGGTGATTTTCCTGCTTTTCCCGAGCGGGTCAGAGGCGGATGAGAAGAAAAAAGGACCGAAAGTCACGGCCAAGGTACAAAAACGCTGCTCTGCGCTACATTCGCTGCAACGCCGTGTCTGGCCTATTGCACACAAATAACATAATTCGAATTCCAGTTCGAATCTAATGTTGCGTTTACACTTAAATCCAGCGTGCTATATTCGCGTAGCCCATTGCTTTTTGCTTGAAAACCATCTGTATGTTTTATTTATTTTTTTTCTTTGTGCATTGTGTTCATTGGTAGTGTGCAAAATATACTATTATAATAAGGCTAGTAACACTACACATGTTTGCTAATTTAATCAAAATGTATTGCATCAATATTTGTCTAATGATAAATCTGGGTTTTATGGTCCCTTATGAAGTGGATCCACCATAATGCATATGCAGAACTTATGTTTGATGTTCTGGTGTGACTCTGGATCTGGTCTTTTTCCCAGGTGTACTTTGACATGAGGATCGGGGATGAGGATGCAGGGCGGATTGTCATTGGACTCTTTGGAAAGACTGTCCCTAAAACGACAGAAAATTTCCTCCAGCTGGCTACTGGAGAGGTGGTGATTTTTTTTTTTTTTTCTCCCCTTTTTCCCCTGCTGGTCATTATATATGATTCACAGTAAGATGAGTCTAAATGAATGCAATTCTGATTTCCAGAAAGGATTTGGTTACAAGGGCAGCAAGTTCCACCGTGTGATCAAAGACTTCATGATCCAGGGAGGAGATTTCACTAGAGGAGATGGAACTGGAGGTATCAAAATACTAAAACCCCTTTTAAGAGGAAAACCATGTTTTATCTTACTGTTCTTAAGTATGTTTTTTGAGGCTTAGAGGTCTCTCACACGCGATAAACCTCAGTTTATTATCTCAACGATTATTACAAAATTTCTAACACCCCTTTATGTAGGTAAGAGCATCTATGGAGACCGTTTCCCTGATGAGAACTTCAAACTGAAGCATTACGGTCCTGGTTGGCTCAGCATGGCCAATGCCGGCAAAGACACCAACGGCTCCCAGTTCTTCATCACCACGGTACAGACGCCATGGCTTGACGGCAAACACGTTGTGTTTGGCAAAATCTTGGAGGGCATGGTGAGCATCTCAACTTAATTCATCTGTCGAGAAGTGATCTGTTCCTCCATACTGCATTTACTCCAGTGACTGCTAATTGTCCTGCTGTCTTCCAGGATGTGGTGAGAAAGATTGAGAGCACAAAGACAGATGGGCGAGATAAACCTCTCAAGGACGTCATGATCCATGACAGCGGCAAGATCGAGGTGGAAAAGCCTTTCGCGGTAGCTAAAGAGTAATTTAAGTTTGGGGGAACAACAGGACACTGGGTTTAAGGGGATTGAATTGGGAGCCACTAGAGTTCTAGTGGGAAGAGTGTGTGTATGTGCTCATTGGAGCTCCGCCCCCACACGGGACGGTCACACACCAGTCCTGATCCGCAGAGCGGCACATCCTGGGTCTAGTTCAAACCGGCATTCCACAGGGTCAGATTCCTGACCCACTTCAACCTGTTTTTGTAAACAAAACTTCAATAAAGGATCCAGGTTTTTCTTAATGCTGTTGTGTTGCTTGGATAAATGCACTTGTCTTTTTGACCATGAACAAATCAGACACTCTTTATTCAATAGAAATACTCTTAATAAAAATGTTTAAGTTGTTTTACAGCACAGGTAAATATCTTGGCACAGTAAAACAAAATCAGTGACAACCTGGGTTTGCAATGTGAATTTCATGAAGAAATGTCCAGTTTATATTTTACACTGAAATTATAAGAATTTTTTATTTCAGAAATGTATAAAATGAATAAGAAATTAAGGCAAAAAAAAAAGTTTAAATGTAATATTGTTTTGGACCGTTAATAATTTTTTAATTTTTTTTTTTAAATTCTCAAACAAATCTTAAGCACAAACTAGATTTTAGTAAGTTAACACACACCCAAAAAAAGGATAAATCAAATTCAGAACAACATATTGCAATGATGTATAACTGCATTTGGATTTTATTTAAATTTAAATCTATGTTTTTGTGCCTTATGGTTGGCAGGGTTCTAAAAAAAATTTTTAAATTCAGAAATACATGATGTGAATACCAAATAAATGCAAAAAACATGTTTGAACGCCTTATTTGTGCATTTTATGACTATTACAATTAAGCACAAAAACTTGATTTTAGTATGGTAAAAAAACAACTTAAAAATTTGCATAAATGAAATCCTGCTAAATAATTGCAGTTGTACTTTAAATATTTACATTTAAATCTAATTTTTGTGCATAATACTAAGCTTTTGAGAGGACAATGGCCTAGACAGTTTTTGTGATATTCACATAAAATATGACAAACCTAAAGATGAAAGATTCAGTCGATATAAACATGCAAAGGCACATTTAAAGCAGATGGAGTTGCTAGGCAACACTGCAGTGATTGCAGTCATATTCTCTGTGACTCTGGCAGTGAGCTGATATTGCATCTGTTTATGGTAATAGTGGGGATTTTGGGATGCACGGGCAGCTCTGGTGCACAGGTGAGGCCCCTGGGTTTACTGCAGTTCTTTTTGAAACTCACTTTGACGTCTCTGGGGTACAAACCCTGCAGGACGCCGGCCACCACAATATCAGGGAGATCTGGGGGAAATGACCACAATAGAACGTTTCATTTGGGTGTATAAAAAAATACATTTTTGTAATGACATAATCAGTAATCTGTAAGGTTTACCTGATCTGGATTCAAGCTGGTAAGGGTCAGCCGAGAAACCAACTACTCGCTGATTGAATAATTTAAAACTACAGGAAGACAATGTCTGTTCAGAATCAGTTTATCTAAATTTGATTCCAAGTTTATAAACAGGTTAATAGAGATGAGGATGAACATACCTGTATCCCTGCTCTTGACAGTCATCTGACTGGTTTTCACTGAAATATGACAATTAGGGAATTGATAACAAGCCTGAAACACTTTTAATATTATTACTAATTTACTTATTAATTCATTTGCTGAATTTCCTTATATTTAGATAAATTGCTAAATTACAGTTATGGTGCTCCAGTGAGGAGATCTGGTGTAAATACATACTCAGAGCTGCAGTTCTTGCTCGCCAAATGAAAATGTTTGACATGCAGGAAATCCAGGAGCTCTTGAGGAACAACGTCATTTCGATACAGAATCTCCTGCAATTGGCAGCCAAATAAAAAAAGTTACAACCTCAGTATGACATTATGTTAAAATGATGATTGATATATTGCAACATATTTGAATACATTAGAATACACTTTCATACGCTTTCACAAGTTCAATAAGATAAGGTCAATACTCTCTCTCTATATATATATATATATATATAAAATTTTAAATATATGTAATTTATTCCTGTGATGCAAAGCTGAATTTTCAGCATCATTACTGCAGTCTTCAGTGTCACATGATTCTTCAGAAATCATTCTGATATTTCCCGTAAGAAACATTTCTGATTATTATCAATGTTGAAAACGGTTGTGCTGCTTCATATTTTTGTGAAAACCATGATATTTGTTTTTTCAGGATTCTTTGATGGATGGAAAGTTCAAAAGAACAGCATTTATTTGAAATTGAAAATTATTATTAGTGTCTTTACTGTCACTTTTGATAAACTTAATACATTCTTGTTGAATAAAAGTATTAATTTCTTAATCTTTATTTCATATAATTACATTCTAATCAAGGCGATGAGGGGTGAGGGTGATATAGTTGGAATAGCATAATACTCATATCATATTTTTGCAATATGCTGTACATATACTGTGCTTGGTATGTGATTTTTCTGTATATATTGAATACTCTGATTTCAAAATACATTTGCTCTTTCAGAACACAGGTCTTCATAAAGGTTCAAAACTAATCAAAATGTGCTTTACACAACCAGATTGTGTGCAATACAGTATCCCATAATATGACCCCCCATAAGTACAATTTAAAATATATTATTGTGAACTATTAAAACTATTAAAAGTTGATTTCGGTAATTGAAAAAGCTGAAATAAAAAAAAAAAAAAAAGAAATTTAGCAACTAACAGAAACAAGTTTAAGTACTAAAATGGAAATAGAAAATAAATTAAAGCTAAATCAAAAAATATCACACAATAAAATTATTAAAACCTAAACTAAAATTCAAATGTATTCTGAAAATACAAAAATTAAAGCTAAATATGAATAAATACTAAAATTACGTAATAGCATAATAAATACTTTATAGCATAAAACAATAAGATACAAAATAATAACAACATAATAACATAAAATAAACAGTAAATATCTCTACCTGGATGTAGTCCTCCAGTTCCTGTCGTCTTTGCTCCAGCGGTTTGGTTCGCAGGTGCTGGTTTCTCTTACTGGGGAAATCAGGAGCTCGCAGAATCTTCTTCAGCTTCCGGTGAAGCGTCTGAAATTCACTGTGTCGCCGCAAAACAAAGTGTTTCCTTCCATTGAACAGAATCTCCAACCTGAAGAGCTGAAAAACATAAAACCTTGTGTCATAAAACCTGTGAACACTCAGTACAGGCTTCAATGAAACTTTGAACAGTGCAGTGACGGGTATCCGCCAGCAGGAGGCGCCTCTAGAGCTCTAACGCGGTCATGACAGGTTAAAACAGCATATTATTAACATTAATCAAACTTAATTGTTTCTTTCAATCAGAAATCATTCAGAAATACCAAAGACTATTCACAGTGAATGACCTCATCAAACCCACACACATATGACTGTGCAACAGTTCAGTCTTAATATAGGTCATGACAGTTTACACAGGTTAAATCAGCACAGGTGTGGCGGTTCTTCAGGTAAGATCACACCCTGAAGTATTGAGTGCCTCTTTATAAAGACTCATGGGTTGTTATTGTCCACAACACAAAGAAATGTCGACGTGATGTATCGAAACCCTCCATCTCTGGAGATCCTGACAGAACAACAGTGTTTTACTCATAAAACTGAGCTCCACGTCAGTGACATTTCATAGAAAATTAGAAGCGAGGAATCAAAAAACGTGATGTTGACTTCATATATTTATTGGCTTTATGACTCTGAGAGGAGAGATGTTAAAAATGTGAAATAACTATTTTGGAAATGAGGTCACATGACTTTAAATTAGTGCTGGGCAATGTTTTTGTGTATATAATATGTGTGTGTGTACTGTGTATATTTACTGTGTATGCATGTATATATTTAAGAAAAATATGCTAAATTATATAAATATATAAATCTAAATATATATTGTATGTGTGTGTTTATATATACATAATAAATATACACAGTACACACACATATACGTTGCCCAGCACTACTTTAAGTACTATTTTAAAAACATAGTATGCAGAATTGAGTGTATACTACACAGTAGTATGCATTGATTTAGTACTCTTTTGCCAGTGTAACCTTGGTGTGTGTGCATGGGGGGGGGTAGTGAGACCACATTGTGAGCAGATCTGAGAATTAGCAGTTTCCCGTTTTCCACCCATAACAAAGGAACACAGAACATTCAGTTCCACCAAACATTTCCCACTGTGAGCTCAATCTTTTCGCTTCTCAGTACCTATTTTTCTTGCTAAGTCAGAGGCTCAGGGAGAGGGAAATAAATATATGATTGTCTCAAGCATGTTTTGACAAGTCGGTGCTCAAGCATGCTCAACACGGTGATGGGAACTATCTATGCAATGTTATGAACTGAAAAAACTGACGAAATCAAGAGTTATTCAATAATTTAAAGGGACAGTTCACCCAAAAAAAATGATAATCATAAATCCATTACTCACCATCATGTCATTCCAAACCTGTATAATATTATTTCTTCCTTTAATCACAAAAGATGACGTTCGACAATGTTCACACTGCTCTTTTCCATAAAATGAAAGAGAAAATATTGAACACCATACATGTGCATTTATATAAATATACATTTATTCATAAATATGAATACATTTATTAAAAATATAAATGAATACATAAATGTAAATAAATATATCAAATACAATATATTAAAATATTAATGCAGTTTTCCATACAATTAAATATTATAATATATTATATCCATATATTATAATATAAATATGTAAATAAACATTAAAATTAATTAAATACAAATTAATTAAATATATTATATATTATATTACAGTATAAAATATATGTGTCTTATATACTATATTATATATAATATAGTATATAATACACTTTTTATACTATATGTGTATTATATACTGTATGTCATTATATATTATATATATTACATATGTATATACATTTATAAATATATATATATAAATGTACATATATATATATATATATATATATCAATGTGTGTGTGTGTTTGTTATGTGTGTGTGTGTATATATATAAGCCATTCTTAGTTAAGACATAGAGTCCATATATACTACTTTTATAATACTTTTTTATTATTATTATAGGTGAAGGATTCACATAATATGAGGGTTTGGAACAATATGAGGGTGAGTAAATTACAGAATTTTCATTTTTAGTTGAACTATCCCTTTAAATCAGTGAATGCTACACAAGCTTTATGGGTAAAGTGAGTTAGTGCAGGCGGGTGGAGAGCATTCCTGGTTAACAATCAAGACACATGTCTCTTTTGGGCACCAGATTGTGTTGTGTTTATCGGGGTCACGAGGACTCGGTTTAAACCCAGTTTCTCCCTCTCTCGATCTTATAGAGCTCTCATTGTTGCTGACATTCAGGGCTGGATATTTCCGCTAAGATGAAGAGTTCTCTTTCTCTATTCATCTCCAGTACAGTAATACTCATCTCTGTCGACTGTGACCTCCGACCTCCATTCTTCTGAAGTTCTACAGCTCTCTCAGTGTTCAGAGATGTTTTCATGGACTGCTCAGTCTGACAGGTGTGAGTGTGCATTTGGCATTACAGCTTTGACTGACATCAGCATGTTGCCGTGTGGTTGTGATTCAGCTGTGATTTAGCTGTTCTACTTTTAGCATCACGCACAAACAACTGCTCCCGTTAAACCCTCTCATTCAGACCACAAAACTCCTCATACAGCTCCACGTTATCCATTTCTGATAATAAACCGGACAAATCCACTGATGGGAACGATGTAAGTAAAATGAGTAAAATGCACACATTCTAGTTTGGTCAGTTGATTTGGCTCCATCTGATCTGATGAATGAACTAAGACTGCATCGTGTTATCCAGACCACACACAAAACATCTTTTAAGTGTTTTGAAAGCACAGTGACTCTCTTTCCTTCAATCTTGGCTGGGTCGGTTTTGGTTGCAGCTGGACAGTCCTACAGAACTGGCTCAGACTCCACGCAACACACTGGTTCTACTATTTATCTATGGAAGCTTATTTCCACCACGGAATAAAAAATATAAAAAAGGTCATTGCGACTTTTTATCTCACAATTCTGACTAACTTTCTCACAAGTGCGACTTTTATTACTCACAATTTCAGAATTCTAAATTTTTTTCTCGAATTCTGAGATTACATCTCGCAATTCTGTTTTATTTTATATTTTTCCCCCCAAACTTTTTGACACCTAACCTGACTACATGCACATACAAAATTGTGGGGAAAAAAAGTCAGAATTGTGATACGTAAACTCAAAATTCAGAAAAAAGACAGAACAGCAAGATGTAAACCCTAAATTCTGAGAAAAAAAGTTATAATTGTGAGATGTAAACTCTGAACTCTATGAAAAAATTCAGAACTGCAAGATGTAAATGCGCAAACTGAAAAGATATAAAATCACAATTCTGCGGGGGAAAAAGTCAGAGTTGCGAGATGTAAACACAAAATTCTGTGAAAAAAATCTGAATGGCAAGATGTAAGCTTTCAATTATGAGATATAAACTCGTAATTCTCTGGAGAAAAAAAATCAGAACCGGGAGATGTTAACTCAATTATGAGATGTAAACTTGCAATTGCAAGTTTACATCTGTGGTCGACCTTCAAAGACCACATTGCAAAGACTGCTCGATCTTGCAGGTTTGCACTACACAACATCAGAAGGATCAGGCCCTTTCTGACGGAGCATGCTGCACAACTTCTTGTCCAGGCCCTTGTTATTTCTAGGCTGGACTACTGCAATGCTCTTCTGGCTGGACTTCCATCAAACACAGTCAAACCTCTACAAATGATTCAGAATGCGGCGGCACGACTGGTCTTCAAGGAACCCAAAAGAGCCCATGTCACACCTCTCTTTATCTCATTGCATTGGCTATCAATCGCAGCTCGCATCAAGTTCAAGACACTGATGCTTGCTTATAGAACAACCACAGGCTCAGCACCTGCCTACATGCACTCACTATTAAAGGGGTGGTTTACTGCGATTTCACTTTTTTCATTTTAAATAGTGTGTAATGTTGCTGTTGGCGCATGAACAGTATCTGCAAAGTTGAGGCGCTGAAAGTTCAACGTAAGCGGAGATATCATCTTTTAAAAATCAGGAAGTTTAATGCCTACAAAAACTCCTATGGGACTACAACGAGATACTTCCCGGGTTGCATACGTAAAAAACCCATCAAACCCCTCCCTCCGGAACATGCCAAAGAGGGGTCAAGGCCATGTTCTGCGGCTTTGTTGAAGAGGAAGAGTTATAGTGGAGAGTTGTAGTCATGCAGTCGAAACAGTGTTATTTTCACCCAGCTGTCAGGTCTTCTGTGTTCGGGCTTCCTACGGACGCTGTAGTTCGTCAGCAATGGTTAAAATTTATGCTTGATTATGTTCCTGACAATTACAATCCTAATTTAGCTATCTGTGCTGCGCATTTTACGGAAGACAGCTTCCAGAATCTACACGAGTTCAATGCCGGATTCACACAGAAACTATTACTAAAACATGGAGCAGTTCCAACTTTAAAACAGAGGCAGCAGTTGTTGGGCCACAACCTGTAAGTAAGATTTCATAATTTTAAATGTATTTGCATGTATAATTTCAGACGTAATGTTTTAGTTTTATCAAGGACGTAAACAAATGCCAACGCTGGCTTTAGTAGCCAGTTAGTTAAATGCTAATTGGTGTGTCTATGACAAACGCGTACAAACATTTTGGACCCGAATGTGTAATTATGTACTAATTTTGTAAATGTATTTTCCATGTATACTTTATGACGTAATTTTTCGATTTGATCAAGAACGTAAACACAAGCCAACGCTGTTTGGTTAGTAGCCAGTTAGTTCGATGCTATTTTGTGTGTATAAGACAAACGTGTACAAACTTACAAAATTATATGTAATCACAACATCAAACTTCCATTCAGAAACGTTTGTAAGAGCCGTGCTTGCGGAAGTTCTGCTTGACTCTCTTCATTACCGCTTTCTGGGTCTGATTCTGGCTCAAACTGATACGGCAATATTGACACCATTATTTACATTTGACCGGAGCACATGCAGCGGTCGCCCGTGAAGGTAATGGGCGTGAAGTTTCCGGACAATGTGCAGTACGCAGTTTAGCCAATCACAACACACCGGCCCAACTAACCAATCTGAGCCCATTGCCTGTTTCTGAGGGAGTGGTTTCAGAGAATCAGGAAATCAACCGGTCGTTCAAATGACAGAGGAGAAAGCGGCTTACAATAAAGGTGAAATATATGAAAAATAAGGAGTTTTTTAACAAACGAAACACGAAGACATGTTATATTGCACCCTATAAACACAATCAAGCAAAGAAAAAAAGCAGTAAACCACCCCTTTAAGAATCTACATCCCCTCCAGAAGTCTGAGATCTGCTAGTGAGCGACGCCTCGTGGTACCATCACAAAGAGGCTCAAATCACTCTCCAGAACATTCTCGTTCACCATTCCTGGCTGGTGGAATGATCTTCCCACCCATATCTCTTTCGACACTACTTGACTTCACCCTACACATAAAAAATAAATAAATAAATAAATCTTTCTCCTTATTTATTCCTTCCCTTGCTAGCTTGTACTTATTTAAACAATGCCTGAGACTTGGTGTTACAAGCACTTCGTTTGTCGGATTGCCTCTTCAAGATGAATCGCTTTATGTATTCCCCAATTGTAAGTCGCTTTGGATAAAAGCGTCTGCAAAATGACTAAATGTAAATGTAAATTGCGAGATATTAACACATTCTGGAGAAAAAATTCAGTTGTGAGATGTAAGCTCAAAATTCTGTGAAAAGTCAGAATTGCGATATGAACTTCGGAATTCTGAGAAAAAGTCAGAACTCCAAGATGTAAATGTGCAATTGCGAAATATAAAATCACAATTCTGCAATTAAAGTCAGAGTTGCGAGATGTAAACTCAAAATTCTGTGAAAAAATTCTGAATTGCAAGATGTAAGCTTTCCATTATGAGATATAAACTTGTAATTCTGTGAAAAAAGTCAGAATTGCAAGATATAAACTTCGCAATTCTAAGAAAAAAGTCAGAACTACAAGATGTAAATGCACGATTGTGAGATATAAAAATCACAATTCTGAGAAAAAAGTCTGAATTACAAGCTTGTAATTGAGAGATATAAACTCAGAAAAGAGTCAGAAATGGGAGATATTAACACAATTATGAGATATTAACTCACATTTTGGAGAAAAAAGTCTGAACTGCAGAATGCAAACTTGCAATTGCGAGATATAAACTGCTATTTCTGAGAAAAAAGTAAGAATTGAGACACAATTCTGAGAAAAAAATTTAAATCAAAAAGTCGCAATTACTTTTTTGATATTTTTATTTTGCAGTGAATGGTGCTATGAATGGTGCTACACTGTAAAAAACGACCGTGATTTTAACGGTAAAAAACTGTGAAAAAGCTACGGTAAAAACCTGTTAAATGGTCAACGGTAAGTTCCCCTAATATATAAAGACATTTCAGACAATTTTACGGTGAAATACCGCTTTTGGAAATGAAAAAGAATGTAAAATTTACAGGGAAAAACCGTAAATTGACGTTCACAGAATTCCCTGCGTTGCATTTCAAATTTTGTTTGAATTTGATGTTTTTTGTTTGAAATAACTATGTTTCTTCTTAGTTTTTTCTAATCAGTTATGTTTATTGGGGTTGTATGTTACATCCAATGTTGTTAAATTAATGTTTATTGCATATTTCAGTTTAATGATTCTAAGCATGATGGTGTTTAGTGCTTGTGTGAATGACACTGTGCACCTTCGATATATGTTATTATTTAAAAGCTGCTTGTGATGGGCTTTGGTTCATCATGTGACTTTCTCATCAGCACCTGCATTTGGTGGTTATCAGTGTATTTCAAAGGTACAAAACAGATTTCAGTACTTCAATAGGTTGGTATATTAACATTATATCAGTTAATGAAATTACGGTATTTAACTGTAAATGTAAGTTAAAACCGTAAAACCTAAAATGTTTCTACCGTATATTTTACGGTAGAATTCCGGCAACCACATCTGCCGTTTTTTTTACCGTAAATTTTACGGAATTTGTTTTTACAGTGTATGAAAACACTCAAATCATCCAGAATCAAGAGTAAAAACATTCAGATCTTGTTTAAATGAGTCGAGATGTTTCAAAACATTTTGCGTCAAGCATGTCCCGTCATATTCCTGCTCCATTCATTCCTGTAAGTGATGACAGAGCTGCTGGAGTGCAACTCTTCTACAGAATTGCATATCTCGTCATTTTTCCTTAGGCCTTAGAATCCGCTGGAGACACACCTTTAAGGGAAGCACTTAACTAACTTGTTATTTTATTGCATTTAAAAAGTCATTTGTCTATTGTTCCAGTACTCTGAAATCACTTATGCTTGTATTTTTCTCATTTGTTGTTTCCTAATCGGAAAACATTGTCACAATGCAAACATGCTGAAAATATAAGTGCACAATAAATTAGCCATCCCTAGTCGGAAGGTCATCTAAATGTAGAGCAACAATGTTGCTACAGCTCTCTTGCATATTACATTTCTACATTGTTACTACCAACGTTGCAATAGCCTAGTACAAAAAAATAAAAATAACATTGCCACAATATAAATGTTTGTTGTGTCATCTGCTAAATGAATAAATGCTTCTAACTTTTGTTATGCATGTATTTAAAACAGTATTATAATGGCAAATACAGTTATTTAAGCAATAATTTTACATTTGCATCACAGACATCATGACGTCACAGAATGTTGACAGTGCAAGATTGATAAATATAAATATATATATTTTGGGAAAATGTTTTGTTTGGTTTTGTTAATTAAAAAATGAAATAAATAAATTGAACTTACTTAATCTCCTTATTCAGAAGCCACTGTTTTATGTATTGCTTGCTGAAATACGGCATTACTTTGAGACTATTTCTAATTCTTGCAATAAGAAGGCTTTAAAAACTGTTGAAATTTGTAAGCTATTCAATATTTTCCTTTGAATGCAATGTTTTATTTTATTTTATACCCCTGTCTAGTGATTTATTTTTGTTATAACTTTTATTATTATTTTGTATTTTTGTACTGTAACTGCTTTTCATTGTTTGACAATGTTCATAATAATAAAAAAGAAAAAAGAACTCATACAAAGAGGTTATGGCATGAAGAATAAACTGATTACACAATCTAAAATACAAGTACTTTGCAATAGTTTACCATTATAACCTTATTTTCTTTCAAAGTATAGTCTCTGTAGTTGAAAACGAAATTATAGAAATAATGATAGACTAATATCTCATTAATTTACAATAGGTTTACAGTAATAACATCAATAACTGTATGGTATTTTGGGTGCACCTGTGGTTACCATAATAAGCTGGGAAGCCTCATGACTAATGACTACTAATAATTATCAGCTTTCAAAATTAATGACAACTCCAAAAGCACGTGCAAAACTTCAAACGCACGTTCGCTCTTTATAACAGCCCTGAGGAACCACAAATATAAACGAGTTTCTGTTTGACTTACTTTGCGCAACTTTCCAGTCTCGTCCACTTCCCTCATGAGAGACGGAATAAAGACCTCGATGACTGGAGACACACACTGATGATCCAACATCTCCAAGATCACTGACTGGACTGAAAATCAGCTCCGTGTGCTCTGAATGATCTGCTGGGGAATAATCCGCAGCCAGAGCTCCTCCTCCAAACAAACAAACACACACACAGACAGCTGAGAGAAATAAAGCCGTTCATACAGAACGGCATGGTTTTGAAGATAACCGAATTAATTAAATAGTACTGAATAAAAATTACAATAGGAAAAACACTGCTAATACAGGTAAAGCAACTGCCAGAGAGTTTTAAAAAAATTATATAAATTGACAGATATTAATGACATAACCTTTTTTGTTTTGGTTTTTTTGGTCCAATCAAATGCTCTCTAGAATGAGAATGTCCCGCCCCCTACTTCCGCCAGCGAATCACGATTCATCGCTGTAAAGTAAACTAAAATATATTCGACGTCTCACAAATGTTCGTGTTTCTCTGGAGATTATACTAATATTCTAAATTCTTCAGATCAATGTTTTCTCAACATCTCTAGAGAATAAAACCTTTTTATTTGAGGGTTAAATATAAAGAGCCCAGTGTCTGTGTCATTTACTCTAGTCTGTCATGACATCTCTCATTTCTAAACACTTACCATCCTTAATAAACTCTATAATAAACTTTGGAGAGCACGTGTGTGTAATTTCTCTATGGATAGTACAAATGCACTAAAATATTCTATTCTTAGTTTCTACGAATGATGTTGACTATGTCATTTCAGTAATAACTATTTAAGTGCTAAGTATTTAAAAAAAAAAAAAGAGTATTTTAGAAAGGTCAAATGGTAGCACTGGGCATCAGCACTAAAACTGATGTCCTCATTTCTTCTGTCTGAATGGAGAATAAATCACATGAATCACATGATTTCCTGTGACACACAACTATTCATGCATTTACTGCTGACTAAACACACTCCAGTCTGAAGATAACCCACATTCCTGAGGCTCAAGTGTTATCCCAGCATTCCCACTTCATCCCAACTGTTTCATTCAGCGCTCTCAGAGTTTATTCTCATCCAAAAAGAGCAACCGATCATGAACTCTGGACATTTTTTTGACCTACAAATTGCTGGAAAATATACAAGCTGAAAAGTTTAATGATTAATGAGTTTATAGTTTAAAGGCTTTTGGTGAAAGATTAATTCCGCTGCAGCTGTAATAATTTTACAGCAGTAAACCTTCAGTGAGGTCACATGAAAATGTCTCATCAAAGCTCAGAGAAACAACCATGTACGATAAGAGTATTAAATGAGAGCTGGTGCTTTCAACACAGAACAAACACAAAAAGAGGGAAGAACTTCAGGATCACTTCCTTTTAGTCCACTGTGGATCTTTTGGCTCAAGGTTTTATTATATGCAATTATTAAGGAGTATTTTATGCAACCAGTTATGATCAGTGTTGTCATTGTTAACTAAAACTATAACTTTTTATTATTATTATTATTATTAAAATAAAGCAGAAAACAATAAAATAAAATAAGAGATGAAAATACAAATTAGAAGATTGAAATCAAATGTTTAAAATACTAAAATCACAAAAAATTAAATAAAAAAAATTAAACAAAATAATCATAAAAATGCTCATAAAAATTACTAAAACTTAAAACTAAAATATAAACTGAAAAGTAAAAGCTAATTTAAATATTAATAAATATTATTATATAAATACCGTAATACTAAAATACACTTGTAATAAATACACATATCTATCTACAGTGGGTACGAAAGTATTTAGACCCCCTTACATTTTTCACTCTTTGTTATATTGCAGCCATTTGCTAAAATCATTTATTTAAGTTCATTTTTTTCCTCATTAATGTACACACAGCACCCCATATTGACAGAAAAACACAGAATTGTTGACATTTTTGCAGATTTATTAAAAAAGAAAAACTTAAATATCACATGGTCCTAAGTATTCAAACCCTTTGCTGTGACACTCATATATTTAACTCGGGTGCTGTCCATTTCTTCTGATCATCCTTGAGATGGTTCTACACCTTCATTTGAGTCCAGCTGTGTTTGATTATACTGATTGGACTTGATTAGGAAAGCCACACACCTGTCTATATAAGACCTTACAGCTCACAGTGCATGTCAGAGCAAATGAGAATCATGAGGTCAAAGGAACTGCCTGAAGAGCTCAGAGACAGAATTGTGGCAAGGCACAGATCTGGCCAAGGTTACAAAAAAATTTCTGCTGCACTTAAGGTTCCTAAGAGCACAGTGGCCTCCATAATCCTTAAATGGAAGACGCGTTTGGGACGACCAGAACCCTTCCTAGAGCTGGCCGTCCGGCCAAACTGAGCTATCGGGGGAGAAGAGCCTTGGTGAGAGAGGTAAAGAAGAACCCAAAGATCACTGTGGCTGAGCTCCAGAGATGCAGTCGGGAGATGGGAGAAAGTTGTAGAAAGTCAACCATCACTGCAGCCCTCCACCAGTCGGGGCTTTATGGCAGAGTGGCCCGACGGAAGCCTCTCCTCAGTGCAAGACACATGAAAGCCTGCATGGAGTTTAAGATGGTGAGAAATAAGATTCTCTGGTCTGATGAGACCAAGATAGAACTTTTTGGCCTTAATTCTAAGCGGTATGTGTGGAGAAAACCAGGCACTGCTCATCACCTGTCCAATACAGTCCCAACAGTGAAGCATGGTGGTGGCAGCATCATGCTGTGGGGGTGTTTTTCAGCTGCAGGGACAGGACGACTGGTTGCAATCGAGGGAAAGATGAATGCGGCCAAGTACAGGGATATCCTGGACGAAAACCTTCTCCAGAGTGCTCAGGACCTTCAGGGCCGAAGGTTTGCCTTCCAATAAGACAATGACCCTAAGCACACAGCTAAAATAACGAAGGAGTGGCTTCACAACAACTCCGTGACTGTTCTTGAATGGCCCAGCCAGAGCCCTGACTTAAACCCAATTGAGCATCTCTGGAGAGACCTAAAAATGGCTGTCCACCAACGTTTACCATCCAACCTGACAGAACTGGAGAGGATCTGCAAGGAGGAATGGCAGAGGATCCCCAAATCCAGGTGTGAAAAACTTGTTGCATCTTTCCCAAAAAGACTCATGGCTGTATTAGATCAAAAGGGTGCTTCTACTAAATACTGAGCAAAGGGTCTGAATACTTAGGACCATGTGATATTTCAGTTTTCTTTTTAATAAATCTGCAAAATGTCAACAATTCTGTGTTTTTCTGTCAATATGGGGTGCTGTGTGTACATTAATGAGGGAAAAAAACGAACTTAAATGATTTTAGCAAATGGCTGCAATATAACAAAGAGTGAAAAATTTAAGGGGGTCTGAATACTTTCCGTACCCACTGTATCTATCTACCCCCAACACAATAAAAGACTATTAAATTAGAAGACTAAAACTGAAATCAAATGTTTAAAATACTAAAATCACTAAGAATAAAATAAAAATTATAATTAAAAATAACATTAATGAAAAATGCACACACAAATGGCTAAAACTTCAACTAAAATTAATATATAAAAAAGTAAAACCTAATTTAAATATTAATAATATTACATAACACTAAAATAACACTGGTAATGATAAATACAAATATATAACTACAGTAGTCAACATTTGAAGTGGATCAAAAAAAGTTAATCAAAGTTGTCCTAAGACAAGAACACATTTTGGTTTTAGGACAACTTTGATGAAAGGTTTTGATCCACTTCAAATGTTGACTACAACTCACAGCACACACACACACACACACACACCAAAAGACTATTAAATCAAAATCTTGATATTTGTAATTAAATCTTTATTGTTTTTCTCAAAAGAAGTGTCCATAGTGAAAAAAATATCTGCCCCCATTTTTCTAATAAACAAACGTTTGATTATTATGGCACCTAATGGTGAAGTCAAACCTGTTAACATCTGTTCAAAGTGTCATTACAGCAGGGCCCAAAATATCATTTCTAAAGCAAACAACAAAATGTTATAAATGACGATGAATCTAACAGCCTTACAAACTCTGACAGCAGCAAAAATCTGTATAAAAACAAAAACAAAATCTGATGTAGAAAGTAACAATTTAATCATTATTAGTAGCGTAACAAAAGTTTATTAATTATTATAACATGCCAGAATAAAGTGGATAACACAAATATGGTTTGACACAAAATAATAACATGTTGGCATAAATGTCTACAAATGAAAACGTAAAGTAAATGAAGCGAAAAGGAATGGAATTCTGAACGACAAAAACCAACTTTAAGACTGAAGTGCTTTGGGCTTCCTGCTTGGCCAGCTGAAAGAGCTCTGATCTTGATTTAAAACGCATTAGGAGTGCATTTTTAAATGCTGAACATAGAAACATGATCCTAAATCTATGGAAGATTTAAAGTGATCCTTTGAGTAAAAACAATAAGCCTGCTGATCAGCTTCTAACAGCCTGATCAATGAGTGTAAGTGTTGACGTACACAGTTCCTTTAATTTCCGCCGGCCAGTTTACAACATCCAGCCAGTTTCAGTCATTTTATTTCAACAGTCCCTAATAACTGTATTACAACCTCTTTTACTTGAAAAATACAATGTCATCATGGAGTTTAAAAGTGTACATACCAATATACTGGACAAATAGGTCACTATTTCTCTTTGATAACCCTGTCTAATTAGTACAAACTTCTTGACTGGTCACAAAAAGTGGCCTGATGGGAAGTTTCTTACAGTGCGAGTATATGAACGAGCGGCGAGCGCCCTCTAGTGTAAACCACAGACATCACTGCTGACGAGTAACAAGGTTTGGTTGCATACAAACGAGGAAGACACCCAGTCACCACATGTGTTCACATCCCCCAAACAATAAAGATGCAAAGTAAGAAAATAAAGGTGAAGATTACACAGAAAATATACAGGTTACTAACTCAATCAGAGTAACGAGCGGCCGGATAGATGATTTCCCTTTGCAGCACGATTTCTCTTGGTTTATAGGCGAGAGGTAAAGAGTGTAGAAAGGCCTCGGTTATCGGTGAGTGTGTGTTTGCACGTGGACGCCACCTCACGCGATTGCTTTCGCCTCCGGCAAAAACGCCTCCCAGTATTTTATCAGCTAGAGGAGAGAGAGAGAGCAAAATATAAATCGTGTGCGTTTTAAACACAATTTTGGTAGATAAAATGTGACCCTGGACCACAAAACCAGCCTTATGTATTATACATCTGAAATGAATAAATAAGCTTTCCATTGATGTATGGTTTGTTAGGATCAGACAATATTTGGCCGAGATACAACTATTTGAGGGTGCAAAAAAAAATCGAAATATTGAGAAAATCGCCTTTAAAGTTGTCCAAATGAAGTTCTGATCAAAAATGAAGGTTTGATATATTTATGGTAAGAAATTTACAAAATATCTTCATGGAACATGATCTTTACTTAATATCCTAATGATTTTTGGCATAAAAGAAAAATGGATAATTTTGACCCATACAATGTATTTTTGGCTATTGCTACAAATATACCCCAGCGACTAAAGACTGGTTTTGTGGTCCAGGGTCACAAATGATTAAAAATGTTGTTTCTGTACCTGTTGTTGCGAGTTCAGCAGTGACTCCAGATATTTGATGATTTGTCTTTTAAAATCTCGAGCTTTTTCTTTCTGTTAGCAAAGAAATTAAAACGAATAGTTAGTCTTTTTGAAGAGAATATTGTTTTGAAGGAAAATTTAATTTGCTGAAAATGCATTCACCCTCAGGCCATCCAAAGATGTAGATGAGTTTGTTTCTTCATCAGATTTGGAGAAATTTAGCGTTACATCACTTGCTCAGCAGTGGATCCTCTGCAGTGAATGGGTGCCGTCAGAATGAGAGTCCAAACAGTTGATAAAAACAATAATCCACAAGTAAACAACACGACTCTAGTCCATCATTTAACATCTTGTAAAGCGAAAAACTGCATGTCTGTAAGAAACAAATCCATCAGCAAGACGTTTTCAACTTCAAACTGTTGCTTCTGGCTAAAATACTAGTCCATAATCCATAACACTTCCTCCAGTGAAAAAGTCAATCTCCTGTTGTCCTCTCACATCAAAATACACCAACATATTTGTTAAGAACTATTTTCTCTTTTAAATGGTGCTTGATCTGTGCATATTTCTCTCCTGATTCAGAAGAAACAAATTTTTCACTGGAGGAACCAATGTTATGGATAGAGGACTTTCTCAATTGATTGTTTCTTAAAAAAAAAAAAAAAAAAAAAAAATGCAGTTTTTCACTTCACAAGACATTAACTGATGGACTGGAGTGGTGTGGATTACTTGTGGATTATTGTGGTGTTTTTATCAGCTGTTTGGACTCTCATTCTGACGGCACCCATTCACTGCAGAGGATCCACTGCTGAGCAACTTATGTAATGCTACATTTCTCCAAATTTGTTCTGATGAAGAAACAAACTCATCTACATCTTGTATGGCCTGAGGGTGAGTAAATTGT
Organism: Onychostoma macrolepis; assembly: GCF_012432095.1. Lineage (NCBI taxonomy): Eukaryota > Metazoa > Chordata > Actinopteri > Cypriniformes > Cyprinidae > Onychostoma > Onychostoma macrolepis. Next base: position 5,969,005 of record NC_081179.1, read on the forward strand.
CAGCAAATTTTCATTTTTGGGTGAACTATTCCTTTAATGCTGATATTTAAATCAATGTAGAAATCAGGTCTCACATCAAAGCGGATGACTTCTTTCCGTACGGTGGCTGAGATTCTCTCAAATTCTCTCTCGTACTGCGTGACTTTTGCTTCCCACTGGAGGACGAGAATAAGAGATGGCTCGTTATAAAGCGGAGTTGTTAAAGTTACAGATGTTATCGTTTATCTGTAGAACAGCAGTGAGTCTATAAAACCTCCACCAAACAAACAGTAGCGTATTTGCGCAGTTACCTCAGCGATCTCATCCTTGGCCTGCTGGAGTTTGTCAGGTTTGTTGGCCCAGAGGAGTTTGGCCTCAGACTCTCTCTTCTTCTGCAGCATGTTCTCTGCGTCCTGCCAGCGCTGCCAGGATTTCATTCTCTGATCAAAACAACCCTGACAAACACAATATTATTATTAATAGGATGTATTAAGGGTTGGAAGGTATGACTGAAATCTTATGGTGTTACAACAGGAACAAGATTAATAATTAGATACATACGGATTTATATGCTAAAAATGCTAAACGTCTTTAGGAAGCAAATAAATAATAATAATAATAAATATAATAATACTTCATTTTTTAATAATTTATAATCATATATTTTTTTTTTTTTTATTATTGTAGATATATTTCTCCAAGACTAAACATTTCGGCATCATGATACATGTTCAATTCAATTCAATATAATATTGCTTTATTGGCATGACTGTAAAAATACAATATTGCCAAAGCTTGAAATATGTGGAGAAATATAATAACAATGAAAAGATCAAAATAACAGAATAAAAATAAAATAATAATAAAAAAAAAAAATTGTTATATATATATATATATATATAACAATATAAACTTAAATAAACAGTATAACAAATAAGAACTTATGTGAACATTTTATACAACAGTGTTTAACGCATAAACACACAATGTTATGTATTTACATGTTTATATTATTAATTATTATTTTAAAATAAAATAAATAATAATAAATATGAACTGATTTATATTGCATTGCTAAAAATATTTTAATTTTTTTTTATAATTATCATCAACAACAACATATACACATATATATCTCTTTATTTATATATATATCTTTTTATTCCGTTTTTTTCCCGACATAAAAATAAAGGGGATTTAATATTGATAATAACATTGAAGACATTGTATGATTATTCCTTAAAGATAAGGTTTTAATAGTTTTAGTAGTAGTAGCCTATTACGCTCTGCCCAATGTCTTCAAGTAAAACCGAACTTTTATTTTGACGGGTTGCCGTGAATACCTTTACATTTCTGTGTATATGATATGAGGATAGTTTTTCTCAAATGAAACGCTCAAATGCTCATGAAGTGACTCTCAGAGCAGTTCTGGAGATGTTGTTCATGTATTTATGTCCTCATTTAGTGAGACGACAGGCGTTAATATCACCGTGGCGTCGCTTCTGTATGAGTAAACAAACCCGCGCGTCTGCGCCATACATTAACACAGAGACACGCAGAAGTCATATTTAAATAGACGTTTTGCGGCTTAATATTTACAAATAGGAGTGGGAGTGTGCTCACTTGTGTGTGCGCTTACGTTTGTGTGTGTGTGTGTGTGTGTGTGTGTGTGTGTGCGCGAACCAGGGCGGAACTCCGCTGTGCTCGCGATACAGAGAGCGCGACCATGTAACGTAGAGACAGAAATGACACGCCGTCGTGTAAATAAGATAAATAACATCAGGCTATTTAGTTTGTTTAATAAAAGAACAAGGTATACACCTGTTCTATAGGGAAGGTAACATTGAATGACTTCTTTTGTGGTCTGGCGCTATAGAGAAAATAAAATTAACTTGACCTTCAAGGGGGGCAGGGGTTGCCGTTGGGGGGGTGGGCCGCCCCCCTAAAATAATGGTAGGGGAAACACTGGTATGTATGTACAGTATGTATGTATACACACATTTTTGGACTCAGACAAACAACAATAACTATGCTCTGAAGCACTTTTCTTCTGTGTGTGTTTTGTGTTTTGTGTGTCTGTACCTTGACGGCTCCCAACAGCCGTATATAATCGGCCAGCAGCTCTGAGAAGGTGAAGAAGTCGTTGGAGGCCTGTTCCTGATGGAGCTGCTCGATTCGATCTTCCACCTCGGCCAGCTGAGACAGAGCTCGCGACAGAGCCGTGTTGTCCTCCGAGCTGCCCAACATCGCCACGCTCTTCGCAAACACAGCCGTGTTCCCAGACAACTCTGAAACACACATTACACCATCAAACCAGTAGTCGACTGACAATATCACATTTTCATCATCCAATCAATTTAGGGTGGACAAAATAAAGCCTTGTCCTACTTTTTAATCAATGAATATTGTTTCACTCAACATTACAGATGTCACATTACAGAAATAAAATGGGTTGCACTACATTTAAAAAAAAAAAAACATACATATATATATATATATATATATATATATATATCCACATTTAGATGAAAATTTCAGCTAATTTTCAAATCTGAAACTGATTGTTTGCACTTCTGACCTTTTCTGTGATTGACAAGCGATTCCACCATGATGTGAAGTTTCCGCATATGCTGTTCTTCATTTTCTACATCCTGGATTTTCTCGTCAAACCACTAAAACCAACACACACAGATTTGCATTCAGCATCCTTTTTAGGTGGAGTTTGGTTAGACCTTCATGTTCTTCCACTCACCACATCCTGTTCGTTCATCTTGATGGTCATCTTGCTCACAGCATCCGTGGCTTTGTTGAGCATTTTAAGAAAGCCAGCTCCACTCAGAGCTTGTGTGCCGACTGCTCTGGGTAACTAATACACACACACACCATTGAATTATCATTACAAACAGCAAAGCTGATGTTTCTGCATGTGAGGAATAGACAGATAAACATTTGCAAGGCACTTCTCTTAGGAAAGGTTTATGCTAATGTTGAATTTTGCAGCTGAATGTGCTGAATAATTAAAAACGTTCTTTTTAGGTCACTAAACAGAAGCTGTCTCACCTCCTCTTTCTCCAAAAACTCTCTCACATCAGGATCCTGCAGTAGAGACGGGTGATTCACAACCCTCTGAAGATATCTGCAACAACACAAACGAGCCTCACATTTTAAAATAGTGACATAAATACAATAATAATTACTACTATTAACATTTAGATTACTGTATAAATCTTTTTTTTTTTTCAGTTTAAAATTAAATCAATCAATTACTACAATTATTTTATTCAAAGTATTTTTTCTGTCTTTATTAAAAATAAAATATATATTAATTACTACTAACATAACATTATATTATCCAATTTAAATAATCAATAACATTAGATTAGATAACAAAATTATATTATAAAATAATCTAATATAATGTAAATTGCAATTCATATTTTATTGTATAAAGCACTATAAAAGGTGAATTGACTAAATATCGTTATATAATTTAATTTTAATGAGGACAGAAAAATGCATTCAATGTTTGTAGTTATTAATATCAAAATATAATACTTGGTTTACTTGGATAATATAATTTAAATATTTTATAATAATATAATGTTAGCAGTAATCAATATTAAATTATATTATCCAATCTAAATCATTTCTATCAACATTAAAATTTAAATATATTAAAATTAGTTAGCTCTAAAATTATATTATTGCATCTGTCCACATTAAAATTAAAATGTATATTAGTATTAATTATAACATTACATTATATGTAATTTTCGGTCCTAATTAAAATATATACAATGTTATTTACTACTATATTTACACTATATACAATTATTCAATTTACGTAATTTTTAAAATAATTTAAGTAATTATTTATTAATATTATTTACTATTAACATTATATTATATGACATTATATTATTCAATCTAAGTAATTTTTCTGTCCTCATTATTGTGAAAAACATGCAACGTTAGTAGTAATTAATGTTAATATTGTATTATCCAATCTACATGAATTAAAATATATACATTAATTTTAATTACTTCTACAACAGTAATTTTATATTATATTATATTATCCAGCAGCCTAAGTAATTTTTCAGTCTTCATTAAAATTAAAATCCTGTATGGCAGCAATTTGAGATTCTTGACCAATAAGATTTCATTGGAGGCAGGGCAACTTAGCGCAATGTAATGAATGTAATGAAAAGAGAAACCGAATGAGTGACAAAAAGTTCTGACATGCCACACTGTTGACAACTCTGGCTGGTCAAGACAAAAAGTCAGAGAAGAATTAGGATTCAGCAATTAACTTTAGAGCACCTAGATAAGAACCAATGTCATCTTGAGTGACGAACCTCTCTAGAGCAGCTCTCCTCCGCTCCACAAACTCTGCTGACGATGGGTCCTCCTTCCCAACTTTGACTTTCGTCATACCTGTCAAATCCACACACATTTATTCAGAAACAGCCACGTATTCACAATCAGATCAGATCTGATGCATTTGCAGAGCAAGTTCTTACCCAAAATGCTCTTCTCTGGTGGTGGAGGTATGATGTATCCGTTCTGTGAGTGTTTCTCCGAGAGCTTTTCATACAATCCCAGGAAATCACTGAAACGTCTGCGGACGGTAAACGTCTTGCTACGGAACATGGTTAACGATGTCTGGGAACCAATGAGAAAATGGTTAGATTTAGACTGTGTGCCATATTGTGTGTTAGTGTGAACAGGATGATTAAAGAGACTGAAAATCACCTGTGTTGAAACTTTGTAGGCCATATAAGCATTCATACCATCACCTGCGAAGAGAAGAAAGAAAATCAGCTCACATGAGCAAAACAAATCCAACGAACCAAAATAAAACCATATCATAAAACACATGTGCTGCTAATGTAAAGGTTTAAATATTAGGGCTGGTTATACAAAAGGCTGAGATGCTTTATGATCCTGCTCTTTTGGCTGAAAAAAAAAGTCTTAACTGGCCAAAGCCGGTCTCCAAGACTTCTCTGGTTCGCTAGTTTTAGAAGAGCTGTCAGCTTTTCAGACTAAACCAGCTAAACACCAGTTTCTCCAGGCCAGAAGACCAGGTTAAACTAGCAAACTAGTGTAAATAAGGCCCTATGATCTCAGCAAGACAGAAAATGCAGATGGAATCAACAAAAATGTATATAAACAACACATAAATATTCAAAATAAATCATTTGATAGAGCCCTATAAATGCAAAAAATTAATCAATTATTAAATTGTTAAAGTTTTATGAATTGATGATTTTGGTCATTAAAATTTAATCAAAACATTTAAATAAAAAAAGAAAACAGAATTTTGAAAAAAGTAAAAAGATTTCAAAAGGGCCCTAAATATGTCGTTTCTGTTAAACTGTCAATAAACTGTCACCAAACTGTGTAAGTTTCACGATTCCAATTAATTAGACATGCTTTCTGATTACCAAAATTAAATTTAACCATTAAAATAGAATCTAGAAAATTTTATAAATAAAACACGTTTCATAGGGCCCTTAATAAACCAACAAAATGAAAAATAAATAAATGAATAAAAAAGGATTTTACTACTGAACCACTCAAGATTGACATTTAAATGAACCATGTTACGGTTGGCTAATCTCTTTGCATTTTAGTTGGATTATAAATCTTTTTTTTTTTTCCTAAAGAACGAGAAAAATCCTGGTTTTATTACAGGATCTATGCTAAACAGACCCTTCAAAGCAAATGCATTTCTGCAATTGTAACTACATAATAATCAGTGTCTGCTGAATAACAACCAACCAAAACTCATCAAATCTTCTCTATAGCTGTCTATAATGCCACATATAACCGTCAGTAGGTGAGCAAACTGAAATACTACACATCTTCCTTTTAACATTTAGTGCTGATTTTAGACATTACAGTAACACCACGCCTTTAAAAAAAAGGAGAAGGGCAGGAAATGAAAAATAGCTGGCACAGGGCAAAAAGAGGAAGCTCCAGACAGCCGTATCAGTGACTTAGATCCTTAATTAGAACAATTTCACCTCATAGATAATCACAGTTTGTGGTTTTATGCAAATGCAGCCCACTAATGCAAACAAATGTTTTATGAGAACAGTATTAACCCTCAAAAGCCAAAAAAAGAGACATTAGAAAGTTAAACCCAGCTGTCACAGCAGAGGACGATCTTACCGACTTTCTCTGGATTCGTGACAGAAATGTTCAGATCAAACTTGTCCTCACTTTCCTCTTCCTCCAGCTTTATGTGAAAAAAGAGAAAGGAAGAGTGAAGCTGAGTGAGAACTACTTCTGAGGTGTGCATGAAGGTTTGATCTGATCTCTAGAGATGGGAATCGCAAAAAATTTAACAAATCTGGTTTTGATTCTGATTCCATTTGATTCTTTTAGTACATTTAAATAGATTTGGTATGCAAGTGAATTTTAGATCAAACAGAAATAAATAATGCATGAGTTTAAGAGTGATTCATGAGTCTTTTGGACTGATTCATTAAAAAGAATCAGCTCATGAGAGTCATTGCATGTGAACTCGCTCATTAAAGGAATCAAACATCATTCTGTTGTTCAGGGAGTGTTTTACCTCCTCCAGGGTTTTGGATGGAGCTTTGCTGGAGCTGCTGGCTACAGGGGCGGCAGGAGCCGATACTGACGGTTTCACAGCGTCTTTCTTCTTGCGGTCATTACGAGGACTGTCCAGAGACAACTCCACTGTAGCTTCTGAGAAAAACAGTGGGAGAAAGTGCATTTTATGTATTCAATAAAACTAAAAAGATAGTGAAAAGATAAGACGCAGCATAGAAAACACACACACACACAAAACACATTCCATCAACAACATAACGCAGGGTGAGAGGGTAAAGGTCACTGAGGAATTCCTTTTCCTCTTCCTGAGTCAACGCTGAGAAAGCGAATTCATCATCCATCGCTCAAAAGTGATGTGCATGCATTCCTGTTCATACAATATATGTGCCAGTAAAAAGAGTCAACAGCAGGAAAAGGTTTCGTTGTGGAAAAAACACTACAGCACTTCAATTCAGTGTTATTTTAGTTTTACTAATATACTACGATAGCATTTATTAATATTTTGAAGAGTTGAAGTTTTAGTAATTTTGTCATTTTCATTAGAAATATTATAAAAGTAGCTTTCATTTATTTTTATTTCAGTTTTAATTTTATTACATTTTATTATTCAACCTTTTTTTCAGCTTTATTTCAATCAATAAAAACTATTAGCTAAAGGCATAATTCACCCAAAAATGAAAATTCTGTCATTAATTACTCACCCTCATGTCGTTCCAAACCCGTAAGACCTTCGTTCATCTTCTGAACACAAATTAAGATATTTTTGATGAATTCCGAGAGCTTTCTGACCCTTCATAGACAGCAAGGGTCCTAACACGATCAAGGCTCAGAAACGTAGCAAGGAGATCGTTAAAATAATCCACGTGACATCAGTGGTTCAACTGTAACTTTACTAAACTACGCGAATACTTTTTGTGTGCAAAGAAAACTAAAATAACAACTTTATTCAACAATTCGTCTCCTCCGTGTCACCCTATAGCACAATTTTGGAGAGTATCACATACAAAAACAATACATGTACGCGGATATTTTGTTTTTGTTCAGATTAAAACTTAAACAAAATGTAATGTCTATGTGCTCCACACTGCGTTTGTGTAAAAATACCCATGTTTGCAACTTTATAGACCAAAATCGCTAACTTCCACTAGCAAACTAGCTATTCGTCTATTCGTTTGAAACAAGAAAGTCACATACACCTAGGATGGCTTGAGGGTGAGTAAATCATGGGGTAATTTTCATTTTTGGTGAAAATGGATGATGAAAAATGTTTGTTGATGAGCTTTTTTTCCCATGACTAAAACGAGACAAAGATCAATAAGGTCAATAAACGATAACTATGACTATATCAACATGCAATTTCATTGACGAAAAAAGACGAGACTAAAATATATATTTAAAAAAAACTCTATTTTCGTCAAAAAAAGGAGACAAAATGATTGCGGACTGCTCTACATGCCTCTACTATGCGAGCTATCACGAGTGCGGTTGCCAGATATCAAAAGTTCAAATCCCCGAATCAGAGCTTCGCTGTTACAAGGATACATTTTCCATCCAGTGTTTTGCTTATTTTATGCAAATAATAAAATCAGTTTAACCATTATACAGCATGACGAAAAGATTTAATTGACTAAAATCCTCATAGCCTACATTTCGTGGCTTAAACTTGACTAAACAAAAACAGGACAAGGTGGATAAAATTTGATAACTAAAATGTACATTTGAGTAAGACTAAACTAAAAATGGCTGCCAAAATGAATACTGCTGCACAGTTAATTAATAATAATTGTATTGCTAAAATGTTGAGACTTTTAGTTGACTAAAACTAAATAGGATAAGGTTGACTAAATATGATAAAACTAACAAGGACATTTAACGCAGGACTAAGACTAAGACTAAAATTGAAAATAGGCGACAAAATGAACACTAATTCGAACAGTCTCATACCAACGATGCCCAAAAACTGCTGACTATGTAGGCAGTTTATTAGGTTTCAGAAGTGCCACAGTTATGATCTGGTGTCACATGTGAAATGTGTCGTACCTGAGAAGAGATCCTGCTCCTCAGAGTGAACCCCGTTGGTCCTGGAGCTGCTGCTGGCGGAGGGTTTCGGGGCAGGTGCAGTCAAGGCTTCCTCTGCGAACAGATCCGTGGGGTCGTCTTTAACCTGTGGCTTGACCTTCACATCTGATTTCACCTCTGTGAAAACTTCGACAGGTGGTCCTGAAGGCTGAGGCTTCTTCGTCACAACTTTTGGTGGCTCATTAAACAGATCCTCCTCATCCTCATCCTCACCGAACAGCTCTGCGCTCGCTGCTTTCTTGACGGAAGAGCTTTTGCTGCTGCCCTTAGGAGGGTCTTCGAAAACATCCTGCTGTCGGGCTGCGTTTTTGTGCACAGGTGGTTCACCGAGGACATCAGACTTTGGCACTTCTACAGGCTCGTTTAAGAGATCTGGCATGGGATTTTGGACCTCAGGTGAACTAATTACTTCGCTATCATCGTCCAGCGGGTCGCTGAACAGGTCGATGGCCTCATCGCTACTAGGTGAAGGGATCTTGGTGTCTACTTTCTTCTGGGGTTCAGTGTTAATGTTGCTAAGAGGATCGCTGAAGATGTCTTCTGGTGGATCGTTGAAGATGTCTTTAGGAGGTCTGGTTGAGTCCGGTGACGGAGAATCCATCTCTGAGATTGACTAGGAACAGCACAGAAATGATTATAGAGCTAATGTTGTAAAATTACTAGAAATATATTAATTATGAGCTGAAACAAGATTAGATTGTGTTCAACAGCCTGTGCAATGCTGTTCCATCTGGCATGGAATTTAATTAAATACATGAAACATTTTTAGGCTGAATCTCACAAAATATGTCTGGTTAAAGTTCACCACTAAATAGATAATCTATTTTTATTTTTTATTATTTTAGTTTGCATTGAAAAGTAATCATATGTTCCACCCAAATTCTTATTATTGTAACAGTAATTATATGTTTATCAAGTTATTGACAGTATTTGTTATTTTATGTATTCGTGTCTCTACAATTGATTATTTAAAATAAACAAATAAACAATTTAATGTTTATTTTTAATGTTATTTAATGCTTTCACTATTGTGACAGTAATTACACATATTTTAAATGGTAAAATATTTATCAAGTTATTACAGGTATTTGTTATTTCATGTTGCTTCGCACTGAAAATTAGGCACATTTTCCCAAACAAATTCTCATTATTATAACAATAATTACATCGTATTCAATTTGTAAATATTTAGAATGTTAGTATTTGTTATTTTTATGCATTTGTACAATTGGTGGTTTAAAATAACTAAATAAAAAAAGATTTGCTCTTTTTTTGCATTGAAAATTAAGCACATATTACAACCAAATTCTCATTACTGTAACAGAATTACATATGATTTAAATTGTAAAATATTTATCATGTTAGTACTTGTTATGCATTTCTGAATTTGTACAACTGGCTGAATGAATGAATATATAAAGAAACCTATTTTAGCACTATGCTAGCATTAATCAAGAACATTTTCCACCCAAATTTTTATTACTGTAACAGTAAATATATACAGTTTAATTTGTAAAATATTTAGCATTTTAGTGTTTGTTATTTTATGCATTTGTACAATTGATGGTTTAAAATATATCAATAAAATTTATTTATGAAAATCATCCTTTCGGAAATCAATTATATTGATATATTTTAAACCACCAATGACATAAGTAGTCATTTTGCAGTCGCTTTCATCCAAAGCGTCTTCTAAAAATCCTTAAAGGGGCAATCTGCCTGGATTAAGACAGGGTTAAGCTCCTTGCTTAACGGTATAACGGTTGCAGCTCCACGCTGGGTTCAAACCTTCAACCTTCCAGTTACCAGCCCAGATCTTTAACCACCAATCCACCCTATCATGACTCACGTACAGCAACAGTAAATTCCTTCCCAAAATAAAAGCTTGCTAAGGGAAAAAAAAGGCATTGAGACGTTCACTCACATCTGAGACTCACATGATCACACCATCAGTACTTTGACCTGAAAAAACTGGAATTATTACACTAAGTAAATATTGACTGCTGGACACCAGCTCATTCATTACAGACAGAGCTGTCTTCCCAGTACTCATATTTGAGTTATTTTAGTTTTGCTCTGCATGCATGCACATATGCATATTTTACACGTATAAAAACATTTAACTACAGCCTGTTGGGTGGTTTTGCATAAACAAGTTCATGTACCGTCACACTTCCTTTATTAGACATAACATGTTGATTTTAGACACATACACACACTCTCTAACAGTGACTTCAGTCAGTTTGGAAAACTGGGTCACATTACTTCTGATATTATTTACTCAACAACAAGAGTCCTTCAAGAAGTTAAGTATGTCACATGCAGGCCTAAACTCAGATCTATTTAACCCTGCGGAAGGACCAAATCTGAGGAGATGGTGAAAAATGCGTCTTTATTAAATCATTACGCAAACATGATTACAGAAATCTCCGTATAAAGCAGCAGAGCTGAAGATCTACGGCTGAAGAAGAAGAACAGGCAGATCTGAGGGTGTCAGAGAAGTGAAAGTGATCGGTCTTCTTCTCGTTCTGTCTGTCTGTCTGCATGAAGTAAACAGCTTTAGCTTTATAAACGCGTTTAATTGCGTTACTCACCGTTCCTGTGAACGCATCCGCGCCCTCGTCGCTGTCCTCCAGCAGCTCGGGCTCGTCTAAGTCCGGGAAAGGCGGAGGACTGCGCTCCGAGCTGGCCGCCATCTTCAGCTCCACACACTCACACACGGAAAAACTTTATTTTACAAGCGGAGAGCGCGCGAGAGAAAAATGATAGAGCGACTTTGAACTGGAACGGAGGGAGAGAGAGAGAACGTGAGAAACAGCGACGCCTAGTGGTCGAGAGGCGGGGTTTGCTCTGTTACGTCACGCCACACAAGACCACGCCCAAAGTATTGCAAAATAATATTGTATTTATACACTGATAATTGTTTTTAATAAAACATGCTTGAGTTCAGTCATTATGGAGATCTATATTTTTACACGGAGAAAATATGTTAAAAAAAAAACTAACAAAAAAAACTATCATAACATTTCAGGAAGTGCGCGTGAGAGGGGCGGGCCCTAGTGTGACGTTGACACAAACCACGCCCATCGAAGCGTCTGTTTACAGAAGTACAGGAGTGAAATGAACCATCTGATCAGCGATTATGCAGTTTATACTCATAAATAGTTTCATTTGAAATATTATTATGCCTCGACGGACTCATGAAGACACAGAACCCCTGCTTTCGTCCACTTATATCGACGAAGAAGGTAAATGCTTGATATTCATCATGTAAAACGTGTTACTCGATCTCTGTCGGTTTTAAATGTTTTTAATATTTAAGTTGTTGATATTCTGATGGGAGTGTTGTAGATGAGTACAAGACATTTTTCACCAGATATATAGACTGTGAAATCTGATTTAATAGTCTATATATTTGGTGAAAAAGTGTCATTATTAATTGTATTCATCTACATTGTACTCGGAACATGTTATGCATGAAATTTGTACACAAAAAATACTGTAGTAATACCGTGGTACATGTGGTAATAACATGGTACGTTGCTATAGATCCAAAAATAACTAAAATGTATATATTTTTTCTCTTATTTATCTTTGACGTCTCTCTCTATCTCTCTCTCTCTCAGATTATTTTACATATAAACAATGTTTATAATCATTTTAATGATATATATATATATATATAATGTTACAATTAGATGTCCAGGCTTCCAGCAGAAAGAAACTTTCATATGAGGAGGCTGTTGAGAAAGCAGGTTAAATCATATTTATTTTACCTTTATGTATTTAATGTGCTAAATAATTTGTCCAGCGTTTAGTTTGATATGTGTGTCCAGATGCAATGGTCAGCAATCCTCATTTTTCTGTCTGTCTGCAGGGTTTGGGCTCTTCCATTGGCTGCTGTTGGTCGTCTGCGGGTGGGCAAACGCCAGCGATGCTGTGGAGATCCTGTGTGTGTCGTTCCTCCTGCCCACGGCACGCTGTGACCTCCACCTGACCTCGGCTGACATGGGGCTCCTCACCGCCAGCATATTCCTTGGTTATTATCTGTGCTGCTTTCTTTTTTATTTGATTTCCTAACCAAATATCTGATTGTGTTGCATTTTAAAAACAGAAAATTAGGCATTTGTGATTCATTCATGTTGAGAAAACAAACATTAATTTAAAATTTGTATCAAATAAATAGTTAAATCAGGTCAAAAATGCAGTTTGTTCCCTATTTGGTTGCCTTATCACGTGTCTGAAAACTGCAGAGTCATGCTTTTTACAAGAAATACATAACCGACTCAGTGATTAAAACTGCTGACATAACCATGTGATTTGACTCTCATGCTGCTCAGTAAGATATGCCGTGTTTTCTTCGACAGGGATGATGGTGGGCGGTTATGTTTGGGGCTATCTGGCTGATCGCAGAGGAAGGCGGAGCGTTCTGGTCATCTCTCTGGCAGTGAATGGCACATTTGGGGCGGTGGCCAGTTTGGCCCCAAGTTTCTGGCTCTTTTTGCTCCTGCGGTTCTTCAGTGGAGTCGGGTAACGACATGCCAAAAGAGTTTTTACATACACAGAGACATTCTGAAGGTTTAGACAGAAATTATACAGACAGAATCCTGACTCGTTTTACTAGAATCACATGAATGCATCTGTGTCTCACTCTCAGGGTCGGCGGCTCCATTCCAGTCATCTTCTCTTATTTTTCCGAGTTTCAGCCGCGTTTGAGGAGGGGGGCTATGATCAGCGCTCTAGCCGCCTTCTGGATGGCTGGAAATATTTTAGCAGCAGGTAAAACCATCATCATCTGAGCTGAGAGATGAGTGTCTCTAAAATACCGTCTAGAAGGTTGTACTAATCATTTTTTCCCGTTTTTTGTTTTGTTTTGTTTTAATATTGAAACATGAGCAGTAAATAACACAATCAAAACATCTAAGGCTTTACTCATATAAATAATAATTAAATAAAAAAATGCTTAAAGACAATAATGTATATACAGTATGAATGAAAAATATAAAATATATATATATATATATAAATAAAAAGTGCATAAGACAAAAGTAAATAACCAAATATGCGTACATTAATAAATAGAAATAAAAAGATGTATAAATAAACATAAAATAAAAATGTTTAAAGACAAGAATAATGTATGTATGAATAAAAATATAAAAGATATATAAACATAAAATAAAAATGCATAATACAAAATAATAACCATAAATGTACAATTGATAAAAAATATAAAATAACCATGAAATAAAATATGTAAGCGCTTAAGCAAAATTTTTATTAATACATTAAGAGAATTAATACATTAAAAACAAAAAAGATATATAAAAATGTATAAATTCTATGCCACTATTTAGAAAAAAGGCTCTAAATAATAAGCTAATAAGTAGGCTGTACTCATTCATTGTCATCTGCACTAAACATTCACACATAAATATTGATTTTAATACATATTTTGTGTTTTGTCCAGGTGTGGCGTGGTTGGTGATTCCCAGAACATATTTGAGTGCTCATTGGGGTTGGTTGGATTTTCAGAGTTGGCGTCTTTTCGTGGTCCTCTGCTCCGTCCCCAGTCTGTCATCAGCACTTATTTTCAGACTGTTCATGCCAGAGAGCCCCAAGTTCCTCATGGAGGTGCGTACCGACTGATACTTTACTTTTCACTTTAGATTGATATAAAAGTTCAGTGAATAGGTTGTGAATTCATATGAATCTGAACAAGTTACAGTTCTAGAATTTAGTAGAATTGAGTTGTGTTACAGGCCGCATGTTTGTTAGGGATGTATTTCTCTTCCACAGGCGGGACGTGAGACAGAGGCTTTGTCTGTGTTCCAGAAGATGTTCAAACTGAACAACAGATGCGCCAAAAAACCATTTCCTGTATGTACCGCCTCATTGATGTTTGCATTCAATTCTAATCCAACCTTTCCACTTATTCATAAGTTGATAAAACAGAGTTTCTCTCAACAGGCAGCAGGTCTTATGATAAGATCCAAAGATGATGAAGTAAAAAACAGACCCACTAGCGGCTCAAGATGCCAGCGGCTCAGCCACCAACTCAAACAGGTTCACAGCTCTTGACACATTATTGAGATTTTGATATCTGCTTTCTATTAATGCTAACATGAAGCGTTACTGAGCTCTTCATGGCTTTGCTGGTTCTTCTACAGGCTCTGGACCCCATAAAACAGCTGTTTGCTGGACCGCTGGCTTCCAGAAGTGTCGTTCTGCTGGTTATATTTTTCTGCATTTCATTTGGGTACTTAGAATATTTTGCCTTTATCATTTGTATAATTTGTCAATTTAAGGTGTATTATTTTCTCTAAAGTCCACTAATAATGTTAGTCAAGGTTTTTACACCCAAGTCAATTTTACACTCCATTTTCCACATTTTTTGCTACACTTTAATATGTAAATGAGCTCTGTTCTGATTGGCTAAACACCACTCAAGCTGTTTTTGCTACTGTTCCTTTAAGATTTTAATCTGTTATAGCTAGTTAACTTCATTTGAAATGCTGCAGATTATGAGTAAGTGTGATTCATTGTTGTAATCGTCTCTGTGCAGGTATTATGGGTTATGGATGTGGTTTCCGGAGCTTTTTAAGAGAGCTGAGGATGGAGGGTCTCCATGTGCCAACATGTCTCGAGTCCAAAGCTCAGAAAATCAAAGCTGCTATCCAGTCCAAACTGCAGGTTAATGTTACAAAACCAGACCAAATGAGACTAACCATTATTATTCTCATCACCAAAAGCACAAAAAAGATGAGATATGTTAGTTATACCATCAGGAAGTGTATTTTAGTTTGTTGTCATGATATTTAAGCAGTATTTATAATGGCTTTGTGTCGTTTGCATGTGTTCATGTGTGTTTTCTAGTGTACATGGAGGGTTTTGTAACAGCGGCTTCAAACTTACCAGGAAACATCTTCACGATCCTTCTCATGGACAGAATTGGCGGGAAAATCCTGCTTTGTTAGTAGTTTCCAATGTTTGAATGGCAGCTCAAAATACTTTATTACTACATTAAAATATTAAAGGGGTAGTTCAACCAAAAATGAAAATTCTGTCATTAATTACTCACCCTCATGTCGTTCCAAACTTGTAAGACCTCTGTTCATCTTCAGAACACAAATTAATATTTTTGATGCATTCTAAGAGCTTTCTGACCCTCCCATAGACAGCAAGTATCCTAACACGATCAAGGCTCAGAAACGTAGCAAGGACATCGTTAAAATAATCCATGTGACATCATACATCCATGTTTACATATGTGATACTCTCCAAAATGGTGCTATAGGGTGAAGCGGAGGAGACAAATTGTTGAATAAAGTCGTTATTTTTGTTTTCTTTGCACACAAAATGTATTCTCGTAGCTTCGTAAAGCTCTCCTTGCTACGTTTCTGAGCCTTGATCGTGTTAGGACCCTTGCTGTCTATGAAGGGTCAGAAAGCTCTCGGAATTCATCAAAAATATCTTAATTTGTGTTCAGAAGATGAACGAAGGTCTTATGGGTTTGAAACGACATGAGGGTGAGTAATTAATGACAGAATTTTCATTTTTGGGTGAACTACTCCTTTAAAAGCAACATATTAAAGAACTAATAATAAAGCGCTGTAATGATGCACTATTATAATAATGCGGATGTTTTTTCTCTGTCCGGTAGCCGTCAGTTTGCTGTTGTCCAGCCTGAGTGTGTTTGTCATCTACGTGGTGAAGACTAAAACTCAGAGTCTGATCGTGTCCTGCGTGTTCAGCGGTGTTTCTGTCATCTCCTGGAATGCTCTGGACGTGGTGGGAACTGAACTTTATCCCACACAACTACGGTAAACCCTTACATTCATTAGTAATGTAATATTGCTACTGATTTGACATGTAAAGAGGTCAGCCAGTCATAACAGAGTGGTTTAGAATATTTAAGATTTTTAATGTTTCACAAAGAAGTCTCTTCTGCTCACCAAAGCTGCATTTATTTGATTAAAAAAAATACAGTAAAAACAGTAGTATTGTTAAATATTATTACAATTTAAAATAACCATTTTCTATGTGAATATATTTTAAAATGTAATTTATTCCTGTCATGCAGAGCAAAATTTTCAGCATCATTACTGCAGTCTTCAGTGTCACATGATCCTTCAGAAAGCATTCTAGTATTCTGATTTGCTGCTCAATTATTATCACTTATTATAAGTATGCAATTATTAATAATGGTGTTGAAATCAGTTTTTGCCGCTTAATATTTTTGGAAGTTATGATACATTTTTTGTCAGGATTCTTTGATGAATAGAATGATTTCTGAAGGATCATGTGACACTGAAGACTGGAGTAATGATGCTGAAAATTCAGCTTCGGATCACAGGAATAAATTACATTTTAAAATATATTCACATAGAAAACAGTTTTTTTCCGTTGTAATAATTGTTCACAATTGTACAGTATTTTTGGTCAGATAAATGCAGCTTTGGTGAGCAGAGGAATTCTGAGGATTTAAAGAATGAATGTATTAATTGCAGTTGCTCTTCTGTAGCTCGTCAGCTCTGGGGGTTTTCACTGGAGTGGGTCGTGTGGCGGCCATCATGGGAAATGTAGTGTTTGGGCAGCTGGTGGACTCTAACTGTGCCGTACCTCTGCTGATGGTGTCTGCGCTCCTGCTGGCAGGAGGACTGGCGGCTCTACGACTGCCTCAAACTAAACAGACTGAACTCACGTGATACAAACACACACTCAATTGACATCATCTGTCAATCCTGTGATTCTGGGACCAAACACTAAACCAAAGAGCTTTGACACTTTGCAATTTTGCCTTAATGTTGCACAAGTTCACTTTGAGAATTCGGCCCACAGAGTCTGTACACTTTTTTGACATGTTTTCTGTTCTGATTGTGGGAGAATAATTCTTAATGGTAGCCTAAAATTAAATTTAGTTGTGTTACATTTTGCATTAGTTAATTTTATAATATCAAAAATAAATAAATATGTATTCTATGAATATATATTATACATAAAATAAATTACACTGTTATTGTTTATACCAATGTTGGGTGGTATATGATTTCTGGTTTTATTTTGCTGATATTGAAGAATTGTAATAGTTTATAAATGAAATCAGAGGATATTCAGTTAACTTTATGTTTGTATTTTTGAGAGATGTTTTTTTTTTCTAACCACTTTCATTATTGAGCCTGGAAATAAACAGAACATCCAATGTTTCAGTGCTTCAACAACTTTATTTTGTCCAATCGGAACATTTGTAAATAACCATGGCAATACTTGCAGAGCAATGAGGTAGAGACTTTGAAATTCTAAAAAGCGGCTGCAAAAGGCAACGAGGAAGAGATTATACTCTTTGGCACAGCTTCAGCGAGAAACCAGAGCGGCTAACTAAGGTTAGGAGGGTTGAACACAAAACACCAAACTCAATGCGAGGATTCCACCTCTTATCTGCTCAAACAAACGATTTTAAAACCACTGGCAAACGTAGTGCTAATTTAATTAAAAAAAGTGCTACGATTTGATAAAAACTATATACAGCACAGAGGTCAGAGAACCATCCAGAGTTACTAATGTGTGTCCGATCTGATGGATGATTGACGGCGGGGTGGTTGCTAAGCTTGTCACTTCCTGGAGCATTTCACAAGCCAAGATGCTCATCAACCATGTAATAGAGTGTTAAAAAGGTCAAATAAAAAGGCCGGACTGGCAAAGACGCTCGAGGCAGGCAAACTTAAAAATCAGGTTCATATGCTATGACCTAAACCAGCAGTAGAAAAGCAGGTAAAACCACCTTAAAAATTAATAAAATGAATCAAAATAATGGTCTTAAAACACTGGTAACAAAAGAGAAGCCGAAGGCACCGACTGGCATTTGCCTGCATCAGAGGGTCAAACCTGCGAGATAAACTAATAATCTGTGCATGCGAAATCTAAAATACAACTCTTAAAATCAGATCTCCATGGCGATGGCTGTCTGGTTAACTGTGCAAACGGGTCACCATCAACGAACCCTTTAGTGTGCATAGAGCCTTAATGAACAAGAACGAGAGCAGTGCAATACAACGCAGTGACTTCCTTCCTCAAAACAGTGAACTCAGTCCGGACTCTTCCCCAAGCCGGCCGGGGGGGGTTTGGGGTTATTTGTGGTTCAGGCTCTTCTGGTTGCGCATGAGAGGCTGATGGCTGCTCAACACGTCCAGAGAGTGCCGCCAATGCCAGCATGACCGACAGTAGTATTTAAAACAGGCCTGAAGGGTTGAAAAAACACACGTCAGCGCAACACAACAAGAGTTCGGTGTACTGTATGGAACCGATTTATTTGTTTATTAAGTTTTTAGCAATAAATTGCTATGAATCACATATAGTTGGTGTATAATTTGTATGAATAATCTACACAGTAATCACTTTCAACAGTACTGGAAAAGGCTATTTTGACACATGATAATTAAAACATAACTTTAAATCAATTTAAATTTGTGTTGATAAAAAATCTCTCTCTCTCTCTCTCTCTCTATATATATATATATATAGAATCAAATGAATCAAGACTTTGTATTGAATTGAAATCAAAACTAGTTAATTCATAATAAAATAATTATAAATGCATATATATATAAATTGTATTATTGTGTACTGAACTGAATTGTTTAGAAATTGCAAAGCTTGCTTTTGAATTGAATCAAAACCCAGTGAATCGATAATCAAATCAATTCGCAGTCAACCCAAAGATTCACAGCCCTACATGTTAGAAATATTTCCCACAATAAATAAAAGATTGAACATGAACAATGCTTAAAATTATTGTTCACCACCACATTAATGATGCAAATGAAGCCACATTACACCATGTGAAGAGACATGAGAATCAAACTGAACGCTTGATAAGAGGCTGTGCAGTGTGTGATTCCTACCTGAGCCCTGCAGAAGAACGGCCCTGGCTGACTGTTACATATTTGGCACATGGAGTCATCCAGATACGGGTCAATCTGGACCTACAGGGGGAACAGAAAGAGAGTGAGGGAGATACACAGGGCTGATCCCACAGCATATGACATATTTGAGTTCTGCTTTTCTGTACCTTCTTGGTAAACTTGCAGGTTTTTATCTGCACAAACGCTGCAGTCACGGCTTTCAAGTAGCTCCTCTGACTTCTGAACGTCACTCTGCCAGAGCCTAGATGAACAAACACAATACATTCACTCTATGGCTACAAAATAGTAAGACTATATATATATATATATATATATATATATATATATATATATATATACATATATATATACACACACACTGTAAAAATTGTTTTTTTAAAGTTGTAAATTAAGATTTTAAAATGGTTTTGAATGTTTCTTCTGCATTTACCAATGGCATGGACCATGTACCTGCATTTACTTAATCAAAAACACAGTAAAAACAATAACAAAAAAATATGTGACATATTATTATACAATTAAAACAACTGGTTTATATTTTAATATATTTTAAAATGTAATTTTTTCCTGTGATGCAAAGCTGAATTTTCAGCATCATTACTCCAGTCTTCAGTGTCACATGATCCTTCAGAAATCATTCTAATATGCTGATTTGCTCATTTATTATTGGTGCTCAATTATTAATAATGGTTATTACAGGGCTCTAGACTCATTCTTCCCACTGGTCGCTCTTTTGTGACTG